>NW_015207166.1:0-6466 GCF_001447785.1 Gekko japonicus | reverse complement strand
CCCCAACAGCAGGTGCTGCCGCCTGGTCAGCTGGGACTGCCAGCTCCCCTGTTGCCGCATCCAGCGCCCGTGGGGCCAGGGCTACCTCAACAGGTTCCGCTGGGACCGCCGCCGCCTCTGATCCCTGGTCTCCCCGCGCCCCAGCCGGCGGGACCGCCGATGGCTCCTGGATTACCCATGCAAGGAGGGCCGAGAATGAGACCGAAGGACCTACTCGATGGAACTTTTGATGGCAACCCGGACGACCTTGCGTATTTCACTGTCCGGGTTCAAAAATTTGTGACACAGAGCGGCCACCTGTTCCCGGACGACAGCGGGAAGATCAATGTGATTGCTGCTCGGCTGAAAGGAGCGGCTGCCACTTGGTACGTGAGTCTACACTCAAACAGATGCCATGAACTGTTTAACCTTAGGGCATTTATGTGGGCCCTCCGAGCCCGTTTTGAGGATGTCAACGCGAGCCAAAAGGCAAAAGGATTTCTGCGCACGTTCAAACAAGGGAAGCGTTCGGTTCGGGAGTACACTACCGAGTTCCACAATCAAGCGGCCAAACTGAGAGACTGCCCAGATCATATTTTGGCCGAGATGTATCGCCTGGGTCTCAACCCGGACATCCGAGAGACAGTCCTCCGCGCTGTGGACCCTATTTCTCTTATGGCTTGGGTCCAGGAGGCTTAGAACGCGGAGGGCAGACTACAAACCATCCGCCTGGACCTCGCTTACGGGGGGGGACGGCCGTCTCAACCTCCGGCGGCTAAACCGAAACCAACTCGCTTGTCTGATGCCGGCCGAGAACTGCGCATGAGGATGGGACTCTGCCTACGATGTGGGGGAAAAGGGCATTTCGCCGCGGAATGTACGGGATCAACACCCAAACCCAAGCAACCATCTCTTAAACCGCAGGCTGCTCCACCGCCGAGAAAGGGCACGGCTAAGCCGAAGTTCTCCAAAGCCTTACAGGCTGCCCCAGAAGACGGACTGGAAGAGTCCCCTGCCTTTGAGCCGGAGCCGGCGGAAAACGAGCAAGTCCTGTTGTGAGTGGCGCACAGCAACAGGGCTCAACTGCGGAAGCGCCTATAGTGGTGAGAGAACCCCCCTCCCTTTTTTTCGTGACTGTTTCCCTCATGAACCCTATCCTCGGCACCCATGTACGGGTGAAAGCCTTAGTCGATTCCGGGTGCGGGAGGGATTTGATCAGCCCTAACGTGGTTGCGGGACTGGAGGCGGGTATCAAACCTTTGAAATCCCCGATCATATTCACCCAGATGGATGGGGCTCCAATGAAGCCCTGCTTGCACGAGTCCATGCCTTTATGCTTGGGTGTCGGGGACCACTGGGAAGAACGCCCTTTTATTGTTACACCGGACTCACAGTTTGCATTGGTGTTGGGGGCTCCCTGGTTATTTTCCCATAATCCGTACATCTTGTGGGATGAAGGGAAGGTGGACTTTATGTCTCCTAAATGCCTTTCTCATTCATGGATGGAGGAGTGGGGAGCAGCTCCGTCTCTAACATTCCCGTGCGGGGTCCTGACGGCCGAAGAGCTCCTTTCCCTCCCCCCGGACTACCATGACTTAGCTGAGGTGTTTGGGGAAGCGGAAGCTGATGAACTGCCCCCCCACCGTAACTCCGATTGCAGCATCGAGCTACTCCCGGGCTGCAAACTTCCAAAAGGGAAAATTTATGCGATGGGCCCCACGGAGAAGGCTGAACTACGCAAATTTATTGACAAGAACCTGGCACGGGGTTTCATCCGCCCGGCGTCCTCCCCCTTTGCAGCTCCGGTGTTATTTCGGAAAAAGAAGGACGGGGGCTTGCGTTTATGTACTGATTATCGTGGTTTAAATGCTGTGTCCGCTACCAATGCCTACCCCCTCCCTCTGATTAAGGACCTTGTGGCGGAGGCCACTAAGGGAAAAATCTTCTCGAAACTGGATCTCCGGGATGCGTACTTCCGAGTGCGTATCCGGGAGGGCGATGAGGGGAAGACTGCTTTTAATACACCCCTGGGCCAATTCGAGTACCTCGTTATGCCCTTCGGGCTCCAGGGGGCTCCTGGGGTCTTCATGAACCTGATTAACGAGGTCTTGCATGACTTTTTGTTCAAAGGGGTCGTTATTTACCTTGATGATGTGTTGCTGTATTCCCAAGACCTCCCTTCTCACATCAAACTGGTCAGAAAGGTCCTGAAGACCTTACATTCTCACAAACTGTTTGTTAAACTGTCTAAATGTGCATTTCACCAATCACACATTGATTTTCTGGGCTACCGCATTTCGGGAGGGGGGCTGGAAATGGACCCGGAGAAGGTTCAGGCAGTTCTGGATTGGGATCCCCCTAAAACCCGTCGCCAACTTCAAGGGTTCCTAGGATTCGCCAATTTTTACAGATTTTTTATCAAGGGGTTCGCTCAAATTGCCCTGCCCCTCACTGACTTGTTAAAAACCAAAGGGAAGGGTTTTGATGCTCCCAAGCCCGGGGCCCCCCTCAAATGGTCTCCAGAATGCGACAAAGCGTTTTGCAAACTGAAAAAGATGTTTACTTCTGAGCCGATCCTGGCTCACCCCGATGAGACCAAAAAGTTCATCGTCCAAACAGATGCCTCTGATGTTGCCATGGGGGCCGCGATTCTCCAACTGGGTGATGATGGCAAACTTCACCCTCTGGCTTATGTCTCACGTAAATTTACTGATGCGGAGCGGCACTGGTCCATATGGGAGAAGGAAGCGTCGGCCATAAAATTGGGATTGTCTACCTGGCGTCATTGGTTAGAGGGGGCTAGGGTTCCATTTGAAGTTTGGACTGATCACAAAAACCTAAGAGACCTTAAAGTCCCCTCGGATGCTTAATGCTAAACAACTAAGGTGGGCGGATTTCTTTGCTAAGTTCCAGTTCACGCTTCACCACTTCCCCGGGTCTTCCAACTCACTGGCTGATGCTTTGTCACGCCTCCCTCAACACAACAGCCAGTCAGAAGTCATTGTAGACTCTGTGTTCACCCCGGAGCAGCTGGGAGGAGCCGTGGTTACGCGCGCTCAAGCTCGGAAGCTTCCCGCGCCGACACCTTCTTCAGCTGCCGCCGGTCCAAACCCCCCTCTGGGGGGGGATTGGCGAGCTAAATACCGTTCCGCCTTCTCTGGCGAGGATGAGACTGTAATAAGTGCATTTCCTGAATGTGTGCGCAGCCCCGAGGGATTTGTTTACTCCAGCCACCGGCTTTACGTCCCAATTTCTCTTCGCAGGGAGATTCTGCACTCTGCACATGGTTCTAAACTGTCGGGACACTGCTGTTTCGTCAAGTCTCTTCAACTCCTTCGCAGGCAATTCTGGTGGCCACACATGCGCAAGGATCTCCTTGAATTCGTGCGCACTTGCCAAACCTGCGCACTTTCGAAACCTCAACGGGGAAAACCTGCTGGCCTCCTTCATCCCCTCCCCACTCCCTCCAGGCCTTGGGAAGTGGTTTCGATGGACTTCATCACTGACTTGCCTCCCAGCAAAGGGAAAACTGTTATTTGGATTGTTGTTGATATGTTTTCTAAACAGGCTCATTTTGTACCGTTCCCCGGTTTGCCCACTGCCCAGGCTTTGGCCAAAGCCTTCTTCTATCACGTAGTCCACCTTCATCTTTTGCCTGCCAAGATCATTTCAGATAGGGGGACCCAATTTGTTTCTAAGTTTTGGCGGGAATTGTTGTCTCTCATGGGGGTGGAACAGGGGTTAAGCAGTTCTTACCATCCCGAGACCGACGGCCAAACAGAACGCCTTAATCAGACTTTGGAGCAGTATTTGCGTTGTTTCACTAATTATCAACAATCTGATTGGTTTGATCTGCTTCCGTTAGCCGAATATTGTTATAACAACACAATTCACTCGTCCATTGGTATGTCCCCTTTTAAGGCTGTCTTTGGTTATGATAGTCCCCCTCTACCATTTCTTGACGGCTCAGATGCAACCTCCCAAACCCCTTCTGATGCTAACTCATGGTGCCAGTCCTTGCAATCTGTCTGGCCTCTCCTGTGTCGCACCCTTGATTTGGCTAAGGAGAAATACAAGGTACAAGCTGACAAACATAGAGCCAAAGAATGGGAGGTCAAACCTGGTGATTCTGTGTACATCTCCACGAAGAATATTAAACTCTTGCGTCCTAGCAAAAAATTGGGTTGGAAATACATTGGTCCGTTCAAAGTTCGTAGGGTTTTGAATGATGTTGCTGTTGATGTCATTTTACCTAAAAATCTGCAGTCCTTACACTCTGTATTCCATTTCAGCTTATTGAAAAAAGATACTGGTCAATGTCAATGGAGGGAGAGTAATGTACAACCACCTCCTATTTTGGTGGAAGGCCAAGAACACTATGAGATATCGGGCATTCTGGATTCCAAACTGAAACGTGGGAAATTGTGGTATCTTGTGGAATGGGTTGATTTCGGTCCCCAGCACCGCGAATGGGTGGAAGAAGGGGATATTCGGGCCCCTTATCACGTGTGGGCATTTCACAAGAGGTTCCCGGACAAACCTGGAGGTCTCCCGGGCAAACCGGGAGATCTCCCGCCCAGACCGGGAGGTGGTGGGTAAGTGATGTTTTCGGGCGGGCAGTATGTCAGCGAGCTGCCATTCATCTGGGACATGTCCCGTCCCTCTTCCCCCCCTCCCTCCTCCTGTTGTTCTCTTCTGGTATGCTACTGTAACTGCCAAGTTTCTCCTGCAGGTGGACGTCAGGATGTTATGTCTTCTAGCCATGCTTACTTAGATTTCCCGTGTGAACTCAACTTGTGTTTATGGTTGTAACTGAGACTGTAATAAGTGCATTTCCTGAATGTGTGCGCAGCCCCGAGGGATTTGTTTACTCCAGCCACCGGCTTTACGTCCCAATTTCTCTTCGCAGGGAGATTCTGCACTCTGCACATGGTTCTAAACTGTCGGGACACTGCTGTTTCGTCAAGTCTCTTCAACTCCTTCGCAGGCAATTCTGGTGGCCACACATGCGCAAGGATCTCCTTGAATTCGTGCGCACTTGCCAAACCTGCGCACTTTCGAAACCTCAACGGGGAAAACCTGCTGGCCTCCTTCATCCCCTCCCCACTCCCTCCAGGCCTTGGGAAGTGGTTTCGATGGACTTCATCACTGACTTGCCTCCCAGCAAAGGGAAAACTGTTATTTGGATTGTTGTTGATATGTTTTCTAAACAGGCTCATTTTGTACCGTTCCCCGGTTTGCCCACTGCCCAGGCTTTGGCCAAAGCCTTCTTCTATCACGTAGTCCACCTTCATCTTTTGCCTGCCAAGATCATTTCAGATAGGGGGACCCAATTTGTTTCTAAGTTTTGGCGGGAATTGTTGTCTCTCATGGGGGTGGAACAGGGGTTAAGCAGTTCTTACCATCCCGAGACCGACGGCCAAACAGAACGCCTTAATCAGACTTTGGAGCAGTATTTGCGTTGTTTCACTAATTATCAACAATCTGATTGGTTTGATCTGCTTCCGTTAGCCGAATATTGTTATAACAACACAATTCACTCGTCCATTGGTATGTCCCCTTTTAAGGCTGTCTTTGGTTATGATAGTCCCCCTCTACCATTTCTTGACGGCTCAGATGCAACCTCCCAAACCCCTTCTGATGCTAACTCATGGTGCCAGTCCTTGCAATCTGTCTGGCCTCTCCTGTGTCGCACCCTTGATTTGGCTAAGGAGAAATACAAGGTACAAGCTGACAAACATAGAGCCAAAGAATGGGAGGTCAAACCTGGTGATTCTGTGTACATCTCCACGAAGAATATTAAACTCTTGCGTCCTAGCAAAAAATTGGGTTGGAAATACATTGGTCCGTTCAAAGTTCGTAGGGTTTTGAATGATGTTGCTGTTGATGTCATTTTACCTAAAAATCTGCAGTCCTTACACTCTGTATTCCATTTCAGCTTATTGAAAAAAGATACTGGTCAATGTCAATGGAGGGAGAGTAATGTACAACCACCTCCTATTTTGGTGGAAGGCCAAGAACACTATGAGATATCGGGCATTCTGGATTCCAAACTGAAACGTGGGAAATTGTGGTATCTTGTGGAATGGGTTGATTTCGGTCCCCAGCACCGCGAATGGGTGGAAGAAGGGGATATTCGGGCCCCTTATCACGTGTGGGCATTTCACAAGAGGTTCCCGGACAAACCTGGAGGTCTCCCGGGCAAACCGGGAGATCTCCCGCCCAGACCGGGAGGTGGTGGGTAAGTGATGTTTTCGGGCGGGCAGTATGTCAGCGAGCTGCCATTCATCTGGGACATGTCCCGTCCCTCTTCCCCCCCTCCCTCCTCCTGTTGTTCTCTTCTGGTATGCTACTGTAACTGCCAAGTTTCTCCTGCAGGTGGACGTCAGGATGTTATGTCTTCTAGCCATGCTTACTTAGATTTCCCGTGTGAACTCAACTTGTGTTTATGGTTGTAACTGTGGTGGTTCTCAGGCCACTTCGCGCC
>NW_015207165.1:0-6628 GCF_001447785.1 Gekko japonicus | reverse complement strand
GCCCAGCAGATTGCACTGAGCCTCTTTCAAGTGTTTGTAAACAAACGACACAGCCTCCAGAAGGTTAGAGCAGGGAGGAACCAGCTGATCAGAGCCAATGGGAAAAGCCCGGCAAGGTCATGTGGAGCAACCAATTGAGGCAGCTTCCAGTCCAGGTGGGAGGACAGAGTAGAGAGGAAGGAGCTGAGCAGAGCCACCAGAAAGAGTCAGGGATCGCACTGCCGACCTCAATAGACAGCATGATTTAATCAGCAGTAAAACTGTAATGGGATTGCGAGGGGGCGTTCTACCTGTGGGCCAGATTAAAGGCCCGGGCGGGCCAGTTCCAGCCCACGGGCTATAGGTTTGACACCCCTGCTCTAGGGGTTTTGTGCTGAGGAAATACAGATACTTGACAATAAATGTGTTGGTTGTGAATACATTCTGTGGATCCTCTCCCCCCCAAGTTCAGAAGAAACCCGTGTCCCTGAGCAATAAGAATTTCCTGCTTTAGAGTTGTTGATCTGGGAGACCCAGGTTCATGGGTCCACTTGGCCATGGACCATGGGCCAGTCATTCTTTCTGAGCTTATTCTGCCCTAAAGGGTTGTTGTTAAGATAAAATGGAGGAGGAAGAATGGGACCCCATTGGGGAAGAAGGAGGGATATCAAGAATAAAGAAATGCAAGGCCTTTGATCTAATCTCGGTTCTGAACACTGCTGTTAGGGGAACTGTTTGGTCTAGAAACTTTTATTATTATTTGTAAATTGTGTGCTACACATTCTTTATATCACTATGATTTATAATAATAATAAGAAGAATTATGTATTGTTTGTGAGTTTAAGGAGAAGATAATAAATAGTCTTTTAAGCAATCACCGGCAAGGACGGGGGAAAAACTTTTTTCTTAATATATGCATATTAAGCAGACATTGCCAGTGACACTGTGTATAACATGATGTAATAGTACGTATAGTCTTCCGAAATGTATGAGATTTTTGTTGCAAACATGTTATGTGGAAAACAATAAAATATTAATTAAAAAAAGAATAATAATCTTTATTGCATTAGCAAGAAAGCCATAGCAACTGTACAGAATTTTTTTAAAAAAAACCAAAACAAACAAACAAACAAACAGCAACACACACTTAAAATTATCAAATTTGTACAACAACACACACTTAAAAGGTCGACAGTTATCAGCAGTAAACTAATTAAACTCAGGGACATTTGTTTTCTTAATCACCGCAGCTAGAAAGGAAGCCACTATAGCCGTGGTTTGATTGTCAGGGAAGTTATCAGACAATAGCACTGAAACCGCCCAAGTAACAAGGGGAAGCTTTTCTTTTCTCATAACGGGAATGTTGTATCTCTCTCTTTCCTTATTCCACTTAGGGCAGAAAAGCATTATATGATCCATAGTTTCTATCATCTCTTGTCCACAATCACAAATACGTTCCGAAAACGGAAGTCCTCCGAGCGTGGGGGTGGGGGAAGCCCAGCACATTGCAATGAGCCTCTTTCAAGTGTTTGTAAACAAACGACACAGCCTCCAGAAGGTTAGAGCAGGGAGGAACCAGCTGATCAGAGCCAATGGGAAAAGCCCCACAAGGTCATGTGGAGCCACTAATTGAGCTTTTGTAAACAGAAGCACAGGAGGCAGCTTCTAGTCCAGGTGGGAGGACAGAGTACAGAGGAAGGAGCTGAGCAGACCCACCAGAAAGAGTCAGGGATCGCACTGCCGACCCCAATAGACAGCATGATTTAATCAGCAGTAAAACTGTAATGGGATTGCGAGGGGGCGTTCTACCTGTGGGCCAGATTAAAGGCCCGGGCGGGCCAGTTCCAGCCCACGGGCTATAGGTTTGACACCCCTGCTCTAGGGGTTTTGTGCTGAGAAAATACAGATACTTGACAATAAATGTGTTGGTTGTGAATACATTCTGTGGATCCTCCCCCCTCCCCAAGCTCAGAAGAAACCTGTGTCCCTGAGCAATCAGAATTTCCTGCTTTAGAGTTGTTGATCTGGGAGACCCAGGTTCATGGGTCCACTTGGCCATGGACCATGGGCCAGTCATTCTTTCTGAGCCTATCCTGCCCTAAAGGGTTGTTGTTAAGATAAAATGGAGGAGGAAGAATGGGACCCCATTGGGGAAGAAGGAGGGATATCAAGAATAAAGAAATGCAAGGCCTTTGATCTAAGCTCGGTTCTGAACACTGCTGTTAGGGGAACTGTTTGGTCTAGAAACTTGATTTTTTAATGTTATTATTATTTGTAAATTGTGTGCTACACATTCTTTATATCACTATGATTTATAATAAAGTTTAGTGTGTGTATGTGTGTGTGTATACATACACACATATATTCCCCCACCCCGGAGAGCCAGTTGTTAAACGTTTACCAGCACACCACTGGAGGAAGGATGGGTTCTCCACTTGTTTCTAATTATAGCTCCTGCTCAGCTTAGTAGAGTCCATAGTGGTTCAACACTCTGGGAACAGAAATCTCCTTCTGTCTACTGCAGCAACAAATATCCTGCCCACTACAATTTTCTGTTCTACATGGCCACCTAGACGTCTTTGCTCACTAACCCAGCCGTGACCATTGCCATTCTTCAACGTTGCCTAGATGGCTTCTCAGAAGGGCTTAATGTCAAATACTGAGGCCCAGGTACCGGGAATGCACACCTTCTCATCCTCTGACCCAACATTGATTGGCTGGAGTTTGTTCATAGGTTAGATAAATAGGTTATCATTGTGTGGATGGATGGACAGAGAGATAGATCTGAACATAGGATAGGATAGATAGGATTCCGCTTCCGGTACGGTGTGACGACGGGCGGGCTTCGGCCGATGCTGATGCTGAGCCGCCCGACCGCTTTCGCTTTTTTTCGGGGCTCCCGGTTTTCGGAAGCACCCGACCAGCTAACCTGGAGGGCAGGCTGGAGCAAGGGGCTTCTTTTTTGCCCCCCCCATAATCGGCAATGCGGTGGGATGTCCAGGAACTGCCCCGAAGCAGGAGCGTTTGACGGAACAGAACATGGTCGCCATGTTCTGAGCAGACGCGACCATCCGGATTTTTAACTTTGCGCATAATTAAGATAACGAGAACTGCTACAACACAGAGAAAAGGAAAAGAAAGACTGAGACTTGGAAGAGGAGGAGAGGAAAGGAGACCAAGGAGAAATGGTGAAAGACCCCCCCAAAAAGTGGCATCCAAATTGATGAAGTTAAGCGGCCGGGATTTATACGGGACTAAATGGCAGATTGAGAAATTGGTGGGGGAAGAGAAGAGGTGCATGGCATTGGTTTCTGGAGATAAAATGAAGGACTTGATAAAGAGACTGTAAGAACTTTCTGACTAGAACCTAAAAGTGTCGGATTGAAATGGAGGGTATAGCCAGAAATGGGAAGGAACCTGATGAGGACATGGAAGTTGGGGAGATGAATTGGGAGCAGTTCCTCAGAGCTGTGAAAGAGGTGGTGATAAGAGACTGTGAAGAAGGGTGTGCTCAAATAAGGAAGGAATATAACATACAGATAGAAACAGAGGGAAAAGAAAAGCAGGAACAACGCGCAGGGAAGGAAGAATTAAAAGAACCAGAGGAGGAGTAAACAAAGAACAGCGATTATAGCAAAGAAGAGAAGCTGAGTGAATGTGCGGATTCTAAAAGCTTGCTAAGTGAAACACTAGAATCTGAGAAAAATGTGTATGATATTAAATCGGGACTGCTAAAAGAATATGGACAAGGTGTAAACTCTGCACGTGAGAAGGGGGAAAAGAGGATCAGAAGAAGGAAACGGAGGGTGTGGAAGTTTAAAGGAGAAAATAAATCTTGGAAAACAGAAGGACTGATAACCGGAGAGAGGAGAAACGGAAGGCAGGGAATGGTTAAAGGACGCAGACATATAGACATGCTGAGGCAGAAAAGCAGACTACAAATGTTTAAAAGGAACATCAAGCTATATGAAGGAGGGGGATTTGTTTCGGTTATAAGATCAAATGGAAACTGACCAAAGTTTATTTACCAATGAATTATTGTATTTGTAATTGTATTTTCTTTTTCTTTTTCTGTTTACTGGATGATCTGTGGTGATTAGGAGGTGCATAGATAAAAGGTGTAGGTTAAGGATGATTGATTAATGGGTTAATTATACTGGGATATGGTAAATGAAAATTAATTCTGTTAGTAGAGTACTAGAGTGATTTCGAGTAGTAATAGGAATTTGTAAGCTAAAAATGTTTATAAAATGGAATATTTAAAATGTTAAAAGACTTTAAGACCAATGAAATTTAGAAAGAATGAAATATATTTAAAAATAATGAAATGGTAAATTATTGGGGGAAAGTCTAACAAAATAGAGATGGTTGAGCTAGATGTTGTTAAGTGTGGATTAAGTGTTGTGCTAATTATGAGGCTAAATTGATTTAGTGCTTTATTTATTTAATTATGAATATATAAAGTCTGGTCTTAGTTGGGTTGTATATTTGTGAAATTTGGGAGGTATAATTTAAAAGATACAAGGTGATGGAAAAGATCAGGATTACTGGATAATTGATGGAGTATATGTAGAAGGATGTGTTGTGTTATATGTTGGTTGAAATTTATCTTTGATAACACTGAACAGTCTGCTGGTGTTAAACATTGGTTTAAATTTATTTTTGATAAGAGGGATTAATAGATTAGTCCTAGACCAAATTAAGATAGAAGAAGTCTTGATTGTCTATAATGAAAGATATTAATGGAAAATATACAGGCATAACAAAATAGTAAATAATGTTGAAAGTTAAAACAGAGATAAAGGTTCTAATAGAATATTAATGGAATAATAAAAGTTTAAAATGTGGGAAAAAGAAAAAAAATATATAGAAAAGGTAAAACAAAGGGAAAAAATAGGAATTAATTATAAAACTAAGCCCCTATATTGAATGCAAAGAAATATTAAAGACATAGGAGATGGTATATAGAAATGTACAATCATGAAAGGTTTACAATACAGATAAGAACTTTTGGTAGAGTTTTGATAGATCTTAAACCTCAGCAGGATATGGTAGTATATAAAGAGTGAATACTATGAAGGAGAAAAGGGAAGATGTTTAGTGAAGTATGAAGGATATGTTACTCTGTGTTGTTAGGAAGAGCATGTGGTGTACAAGGAGTTTGTATGTGTGTAATTATGTTGATGAATTTTGTGTATTTGCATATGATATAGGCTTATAAAACCAAATAAATGAATTTATATATATAAAAAAGGATAGTTAGATAGTAGGTAGGTAGGTAGATCTGAACATAGGACAGACAGAAGCATAGGAGAGACAGACAGACAGACAGAAGCAAAGGACAGAAAGATAGAAGTATAGGTCAGACAGACAGATAGACAGATTTGGGCATAAGACAGACAGACAGAAGCATAGGACAGACAGACACAGATAGATTTGAGCACAGGACACAGAAAGAGAGAGAGATTCCTTGAAAAGAAGTTCCAGAGTAGATCTGGTGAGTCCTCATTCAAATGCAGCCCTAGCACCATTCCCACAGTCCCACCTGACACAAGCACACTATTTCTGAACCGTGTCACTTTTCTTCCTTTCTCATTATTAGGTTACATGAGACTAGAAACCATCACGGAAAAATTTAGAGCAGCAACAAAAATCCATGAATTTATGCTACGGTACAATGACTCCTTCATAGGGAAAAAACGTAAGTTGGCTTGTTACAATGGCTGAATTCTTGGTATAAGCTTCTACCCAGAATTTGTTGGTCTTGAAGGTGCCACTGGACTCAAACTTAGTTCTACAACCAGAGAAGAAAACCAACAGCAGTCATAGGGGGTAAGTCAAGCAAAACAATAAAAAAGTCTTCACCTGTTGGCAGAAGACCATAATAAATGAGTCTCCCTGAGGAAAGAGTTCCAAAATTTTGGTGTCATGACCAAAAAGGCCCTTTCTCAGATTACCACCCATCTACCCTCACATTGCCAGGACACCTGAATAATAGTCTCTGAAGGTGATTAGAGTAGATAGGTAGGTTGATACAGGGAAAGATGGTCCTTCAGATATGCAGAGATGTCCTTTTATTGCTTTGCTCAGTTCTAGTCACCAGTTCCCAAGGTGAACAGTCACCCTACAGCCTGGCTGTTTTGCTCCTTATCACTTCCACCTGCTTTCGCCCAGGTTCTAGGTCTGCTTTCTCAGCTAAGGTCCTTTGCCCAGTTTTGGTAACTCCTAGCTCTCGCCACCACACATTAAGCTGCCTTGTACTGAATCAGACCCTTGGTCCATCAAAGTCAGTATTGTCTACTCAGGCCCTGTTCACACGGAGAATTTGCCATGGGAGAGTGACGATTGCATGGCGGATTATCCTGGCACGATCACACCACAACATCTGGGAAGTGGAGCACACCCGTGGCGTACCGCTGAAAATGCGCAATTAAAAACTACCTGTTTGAAGGTACTAGCAACCGGTTTGCCACGGGCTGCCTCCGGAGTCCCTCAGTGTGATCGCGCCGGCCGCGACTTTTCCCTCCGCCCCCTCGTTGATGTGCAGGCGCGGAGGGAAGGAACCGTGGTGTGCCACTGATGTGTGGGATTGCGTTATGGCAGCTCTAATTACAGTGGGACAAAAAGCCCCACCTCCCCCCGCGTTATC
>NW_015207164.1:0-8804 GCF_001447785.1 Gekko japonicus | reverse complement strand
TCCTGGAGAAGTTGGCATAACATAGAGCAACAGCAGTAATGGAGACCAGCACTTCTGTTGTCTCCCCCTCCCAATAACATGACTGTTCCTGTGGCTAGTTACACAGTGATGTCAACATTCTAGCCAGTATAGCCCCTAACACAGGGAGCCCTCCCAAATGCAATGGTAGTTCCATTTCTTTTTCTTCCTAAAATATTATATAGCTAGAAAGCAATAACTATTTGGCATTTATATGCAGTATCTATTACCCCAGTGGATGACTGGGATTTTCTAGTACCAAGGAAGCTTTTTAATAATAGAACACATATCATCATTTCTGAATCCTGAACATGGCAGTTCCTACAATCTTATCTTATATGTTACCCGCTGTTGAGTCTGCTAGCTTGATTTTCATCCTTTTATCCTTGAAATTCTGGAAATAATTGAATCTTTGTAGCAGACTAATAAATATTATGAATCAGGCTACTACAATTTCTTGCTCTGTATTGTGTATAATAATAGTTACAAAAAATGAAAATACTTTTAAATAGAGTCAGTTTCATCCTGAGACGATACTGCAGTCCATCAACCATCTCCCAGAAAACAGCATTCTAGCCACCATGGTTCTTGAGTCTGTACACCAACATCCCCCATAAGGATGGACTACATGCCATCAGAAACATCATCCCTGACAATCCTTGAAACTGAAATCTGCATGTTTGTTCTGACCCACAACTACCTCAGGTAAGGTTTGGTGAGAACTTACACCTTCAAATCAGTGACACAGCCATGGGCACCTGCATGGCTTCACAGTATGCCAACATTTTCATGGTGGATCTAGAACTGTGTTTTCTGGCACCTCTCCTTTACTTGAGATTCATTGATGACATTTTCATTGTCTGGACCCATGACAAAGAAGCCCTCTAGAGATATCACCAGACTTTCAACAACTTCCACCCCACCATCAATCTAACTACGAATTACTCTATACAAGAAATAAACTTCTTGGACACCACAGTATGGATACATGAGGGACACATAAGCACCACATTATACTGGAAAATGACAGACTGGCAAATATATCTACATGTCTCCAGCTACCACCTCAGCCACATCAAACAATCCATTGACCCTCTCTCACAATATGGAACTTGTGGGCACTCAACGAAATTAATGAGCAGTAGACTTTGAATAAATAAAAGGAAGTACTTCTTCATCCAAAGAGTAATTCACTGCCACAGGAAGTGGTGGCAGCTACAAGCACAGACAACTTCAAGAGGAGATTGGATAAACATATGGAGCAGAGGTCTGTGATTGAGTGTTAGCCACAAAGTATAGATGGAACACTCTGTCTGGGGCAGTGATGCTCTGTATTCTGGGTGCTTGGGGGGGCAACAGTGGGAGGGTTTCTGGCATTCTGGCCCCATTGGTGGACCTTCTGATGGCACTTGGGTTTTGGCCACTGTGTGACACAGAATTTTAGACTGGATGGACCATTGCCCTGATCCAACATGGCTTGTCTTATGTTCTTATCTCAGATTCATACCCCTGCTCATCCTTTAACATGATTTATGCCATCACATGTCAGCAATGCCCTTTCACCCTCTATACTGGACAAACAGGTCAGTCCCTGTGACAAAGAATAAATGGAGATAAGTCTGCCAATAGAAACCACAATGTTCAGAAACCAGTGGGGGAACGTTTTAACTTCCAGGACATTCACTTGCTGACCTAAGAGTAGCAGTTCTCTTACAAATGAATTTCAAAGGGAGATTAGAAAAAGAGTGCTGAATTGCAACTGATAACAAAGCTTAAGACAATGTATCCTCCTGGACTGGACTGAGATCTAGGTTTCCTGTCTTGTTACCAATGCTGATTTCTCTACACCTACTACCCCTCTGCATAGCATACCTAATCCAATCAAGCCTGCTAGTGTCATTTACCTGCTATTGTCATTTGTCTGCTATTGTCATTTGGCATCTGAAATCACTCCACTCTCCAAAATATAAAGGCAGATAGACTCATGTTCTAGCTATATCTGAAGAAGTGAGCAGTGACTCATGAAAGCTCATACCCTGACAGACGTTTTGTTAGTCTTTAAGGTGCTACTGGACTCTTGCTCTTTTCTACTGCTACAGACAGACTAACATGGCTACCCATCTTGATCTATGAGGTAATTTTGTAGAAGAATAAATGAGAAGCATTCTGGGAGTAATATCCTATACATACAAGCAAAATAATTCTTTATACAAATTGGTTGAATCCATGGAACCATGAGTGGAGCTGCAGCTCACAGACCAGAGCTTCTTTGACTTCCCCCTTGTACCACAGGACCACTATTGCTATGATCAGAAGATCCTCACAATCAACATGACGGGCAAAGTAGGGGGGGTCTATAGAGGGATGGGGGGAATCAGAAAATATATTCTACCCACTCCCAGTCCTAGCAGAGAGAAATTCCCTTTCACTGGCAAAAACCAATGGTTAGATAACTCTCAACATTTTATTGTACTGATCAGGTTGTTATATTGATCCAAAATAAAATATTCAAATTAGTGGTATCAGGGTAAAAGTCTGGAAAAATAGTTCTTTCAAATGTATAATGCGAACTACCTTGTCAACATGGAGGTGTTCCTGGCCAATAATAGGCCTCACTTGCTATGTAAATAGTGTGAACCAGATACTCCACATAAATAATTCATCATATGGAAAGTCTTATTTGTCCAATCTTGCCCTTCTTTTTTACTTTTGAAGGGGATGGGTAATACAAACCTCCCTAAAGTTGTGATTTTATTTTGGGTCCCCCCTCACAATGGTTTGTGAGTGGGAAAGGAAGGGTGGTCTTCTGAAGTGAGTCATAGTGAGTTTCTGTCTTAATCTTTAATAGCAGATAAGAAAGAGCAGGATGATTTTCCTTCCTTGGGCATAATCTGTCAGAAATTTCTCTGATATGAGCTCATTTAGCACTCTTATCTGCTATTTGCATTCATTTCATTGGGCTCCAAACTGGACAAATTCCTTGTCAATGCTGCCCTTTATCTCTAGTATTGTAATATGGCTAAAAATAATCTCATGGAGTTGATAGACTTGTCTGATGGCAGCATGGGCTTGGATGTGGGAAACAGATTCAAATCCTTGCTCAACTAGAAACATTGCTTCATGGCCATGGGGAAATTGCTGTATTTCAGTTGAACTGGTTTACTAAAACTCTGCCTTGACAACAGTAGAGCAAAAGCAGGGTCTGGGAGCAACCTATATATTTACAAATATATGATTTCACTGCTGTATGAGTCTTGGTTGTCCTGTCTGCCCATTTCATGAAAGCTTATGGGCCAGTGACTGGACACAGTTTCAGGCTGACCTTCCTGACCACTGGAAACAATTTCCAAAGCCCACTGTAGTTTCTTCATCTTCAGAATTGTCTCCAGCTGCTGGCAGGGAGACAGTGGAAGAAGTGTTCCTTTGAAAAATCAAACAGAGATAAACATTTTCCGCACTGCAATGGATTTTGTGATGTGTGTGTAGATAAGATATAACCTTCCTTTCATTCATAGTCTGGTATAGACTGATGTTGACTAATGAAAGCACATTAGGGAGGGACAGGTGAAATTTTAGATTTTACTGCCTCTGGTCCCTCAGTGGAATTTCAGTCTAAAGTGAAAATTTCCACAGGTAGTTATAAAGCCTGCTTTGGTCATGGGAACCAATGATGCCTCTGGCTCTTATCCTACTCTGGCCTTTTTTCTTCAAAAATGTTATTAGATAACAGTTTGACTGTATCATGAGAGAATTCACAACAATTTTATTGCCTCGTAAAAGCTGTGTGGCTACCGAGGAGAGTGAAATTATTTGAAATGCATTATGTAGCTCCTAATTTCATGCACTGCTGTTCTTCCATATCAATATAAACACAGTTTCTGATAACTCTATAACATGATACCCCAAATCTGAAGACATCATATGAACATACCACTTTCACTTATGAAGTGAGATAGTTTGGTGTAGTGGTTAAGTGCATGGACTCTAATCTGGGAGAACTGGGTTTGATTCCCCACTCCTCCACTTGCACCTGGCTGAATGACCTTGGGCAAGCCGTAGTTCTGATAAGAGCTGTTCTTGAAAAAGAGCAGTTTCTGTCAAGAGCTCTCTCAGCCCCACCTACTTCACAGGGTGTCTGTTGTGGGGAAGGGAAGGGAAAGGAGTGTGTAAGCTGCTCTGAGTATCCTTTGGGTAGTGAAGGGCGGGGTATAAATCCAATCTCTTCTTCTTCTTCATATAAGTTTTGGTGCAATTCTAAACAGCATGCCTTCTAGCTTTCTGGAACAGATGCATATGAAAATATGTATAATTATTTTTTTTAATGTTCTGTATTAAGGATAGAAAGTAGTTGTTACTACTCATTTGGGGTATTTTTTCTTTTCTGACAATTTGGTTCAAAACTACTCATTTACATGAAGATGTGGAAGTTATATGTTTTTATTCATTCTGTGGTAAGGAACAAAGTTCTCTATTCCTCCATTTTCCTTACAGCAGCCATGAGACTTAGAGTGTGTGACTGGCCCAAGGTCAGCCAGCCAGCATTCTAACCACTACATATCATTGGGCCCTGAGTAAACATCTCTGCCAATCAAATTCTCACATAAAATTGTTCAGGTCAACAGATATTTGCACATATCAGAATATTACCTCTTCATATTCTTTCTAATCATGCCAGTGTGTTTGATGCGTGATGTCTATTTGCCTGTTGTAACTACAGAACCAAGAGTCCTTATGTTTTTCCTTACACAGACTAATCTATTTACTCAAAGGACATATTTCAATGGCCTATTTCGTTCATTATTAACTAACAACAATTTAGAATGTCTGCCGCAGGGATCAACAATTTGTTCATGGGAAATAAATGTTTGGAATTTGATTGTCCCAGATGGAAGCTGGTATGCCATTAGCAATTTCGCTGTCCCTGTAAATAAATCTCATGAAAGGAATGGAATTTCGCTTGTTGTGAAGCCAAAATTTTTCTCCTGATTCAAGGAGTTTAATAGGTTTGAAGGAGGAGTGGTGTGTCTAATACAATTGAGATAGTTTCTATATATGCAAAATGGCTTTTTCCCTGCTTTTGGCAAGGTTGGGCAACCTCAAACCCTTCAGTGTAATTTGTTCTTTTCCATCTGGCTTTTTAAAATGCCCACTGTAAAATGGTGTATTCTGCCTTTGGTCGTTTCAGCTCATCTCACGTTAGCCACCATATGATTTTCTTGGGAAAGGCAAGAGAAGAACATAAAACCAGGCTATATCCAGTACAATTCTAAGAACACTTTCTTTGGAGTGAGCCCTATTGAATAGACCTGAATGGGATTCTGAGTAACCTGCTTAGGCCTGTTGCTATCCCCTCTTATTTCCATTCTTAGTAGTGTCTTTTTCCATAGAGTTGTTTTGCACGTATTTCAAGCATGCAGATAGAGTGCTGAAGAAGGGTCTAGGGAAATGGTACTCATTGGTTTGGTGGGCGTACAGAGAATGTACTTCTTTCTCTCTGTTCATATTGATGTATATAGGGAAGGAGAAAATCTATTCGTATAGCCGTGTGTGTTTGTGCATCAGTGATATAGTCTCTACAGTCTGTGCTTTTAGCCAATTCACCACTCAAAATGTAGCTCCCCAAAATGAATGTCCTGGGCTTTCAGAATGTTCATCATGTACTTGATCTCCATATGGCGGTCTTTAGTCATGTGCTAGCACTGTCACAAGAAGTAAGCCCCCGTATGATATTGATGAGAATGATGAGATGCATTAGAAGACTAACATTTTATGCCCTTCTATTTCATTCACTTTGCAGGTCAGGTCTCCTAGAGTAATGTACCAGACAAAATCAAAGCATTTGAATAAGGTTCAACTCCTGTTTACAAAAAGTAAATGGTGAAAAATATAGACCAGGCTAACAAGATAAATGAATGTAAACTTCATTACAGTAATAAGGCTGGGTCTCTCCATCTGGCAGAATGACGCGGTATATGATAGAGTGATGAAGTGGTAGAACAGACTGTACCACCTCAGACTACAGGTTGGAGACACTATTCCCCTTCTTCCCTTTTTCTTTTCCTGTTGCTGGGCAGCAGTCCCTTTTCTTCTTTATCTCTATGTCCCACACAGTTGTTTAAATGTATATGGATATGTGCTGACCCAGCCTAGGGAACTGAGGAACAGACAAAAATCCTTCATTTGTGTTTGTCAGATTACAGCACAAGAGAGTATGATAGTAATTGGAAACAAACAAAAAATTACTTCATTTAACTTTTATGATGGAATGGGCAAGTCAGATGATCTGTTGGGTTTTAGGTTTCAACAGGACAGGTGAACAGGCAACAGACATGAGGTAACTTTGTATAACTATAAACAATAGATAGTTCATCACAAAGAAGTAACTGTTTCATTCTGCAAGCAGGCCTTAAAAACTGTGGTGAGAGATCTCTTGGCAGTCACTGCTTAAATGAACAGGCAAAAACTTCTTTGTCTCAAAAATACTTAAGTTTGTGAAGGCAGGAACGTACACATGAGTTCCAATTTTTCTTATTAAACACTTGATAGAGATCACAACCTTTTACTAGGAGCTATTTCCCTCAGGGAAGGACTACTGGTCCCACTTTCCTAATTTAGGATCCTTTCCTTGATCCTTGACTCTGCTTAACTAAACTCTTAATTGAACTGCCACTCTCAACTGTAGAATTCTATTTGAACCCCCTGTCAGACCAGGTTAACATATTAACCATTCATTGCCCGTTACAGTATGTACATATATATTCTAGAACGAATTAGCACTTCAGGAAGAAAAGAACTATCTTAGCTTGGCCTTTTGCTTTTAATGTACACAAGCAGTCAAACCTGTGATTCCCTCAGCTGCAGCCAGGAGTACAGATCAGGTCCCAACCTGTGTTTATATGGCTTGGTTTATTATTGATAATTTATGTACATGTTGTTATTTTCATTACATTATTAGTTTTCTTCTGTGAGCTGCCTTAAACAGGTCTTTAGAGAGTTTATATATAAATTCTCTAAATGTTATGAGCTTTAAAGCCCTGTTTGATTTGGGACCAACATACCTGAAGGACCATTATGAACCTGCTCAACCATTATAGTCATCCTCATAGGCCCTGCTTTGGGTGCTCTTACCTTCTGAGATTTGGCAGGTGGTGGTAACCTTCTCAACCATGGCACCAAAGCTCTGGAATTCTCTCCCCAGGAAGATTTGTCTGTCCTCTTCTGTTGCCATCTTCTGGCAGCAGGTGAAGACATTTGTGTTTTGTTTGGCATCCCTCAATGATCCCTCTTTCCTAACCAATGTTTTATGTTTTGTGTGTATTTTAACCATTTTGTGCGCATTTTAACTCTGTTTTTAACTCTTTTTAAAGTGTGTATGCACATGACAAAGTGTGCATGCACACTAAAGCTCATACCTTGAATAAACCTTTGTTGGTCTTAAAGGTGCCACTGGACTCTAAATTTGTTCTTTTAAATTTGTTTTAATTAGGTATGTTTGGGAGAGGGGTTTATTTTAATTGTTTTATAATGTATTTTGTTAGCCACCTTGGTGGCCCTTCTAATAAACAAATGAATAAAAGATGCTGGACTGATATTGAAATCAGACCTATTCTTTACTGCAACAGATGGCCATGAGCTAGAAAAGATCAGCACAATGCTCTAGTTGAAAGTCTGTGCCAGGATGCTTCAAGAAACAAAACTTATTTTCTGCATGGCAGATCCCCCGTCTACTTTTTCTGTATTTTTTGTTGGTGGGAGGATAACCATCTGCAAACAAGTCAGCCTTTATCTTCTCATTCTAAAAAGCCTAATAATTCCCATTTGGCAGGACAGATGAAAATCAACAACCATTTCAGGTGCCTCCTTTCCCTCTTTGTGAATTTGCTTTCCAACAGCGTGTTATTTTGAAGAGTCCCTTGAGATGTCCATTCCTCCTTTTCAAAGCATGGTAAAACTAATTTGGTTTAATTAGCACTGGGGAAAAACATCTCTTTTAGAACAACCTGTCTGCACGGAATACAACTTTGAACACAAAAAAAAAATCTCCAAAACACTTGAGGCTTTTTCAGAACTGATGCTGCTTTCCCTGTAATCCTGTGACTTTACTTCAATAGTCACACACTGTTTAAATTCCAGGGGCTACAGAAGAATCGCTGACCTAGTAGGCTTTTAAAGGTAAAGTGTGCTCATGGCAACTCCATGAAACTCTACTTCATGGGTTTTTCAAGAGTGCGTAGCAACCACTGTCTTCCTTGGTCTCCCATCCAGGTAGTAATTGTGGCTGACCCTGCATAACAGCCTAGCTGTGAAGGCTGATTCTGCATTGGATTTCCCCTCCATTGTTTTACGAAACCCACGTTGGAACAGAAATTCCCCTCTGCACTGCATGCTGCTTTCACTTCCTTTGATTATCAGGTTTTATGGTAGCTTCCACACTCCATGCCACTTTTGTGTTCTTTGATTGTCGGATTTTATTGTGCCTTCTGCATAGATTTATGGCTATTTTATGGCTATTAGTCAGTACAGTGTTGCTCTGAGGTATTTGAATGTGGTTTTGAGCTGCACTTTTTCCTCCCAGTTGAGAAAATGTGGAGTGAATGCTAGATGTAGAATTGCCCGAACTGGCAAAATCCAGTTGGAAAGTGCATTGAAAGTGGATTGAAGGTGGATTATTTGGTGTGTGTGACCGCAGCCCTAAAATCAGGCTGGGTTGGGGTATTAGGGCTGCTGAAGCAGGCTGATTCATAGATTTTTTTGGTAGACTGTGTTATGCCAACTTCTCCAGGAAA
>NW_015207163.1:0-12130 GCF_001447785.1 Gekko japonicus | reverse complement strand
TATTTACAGTAGCCGAGAGTCCCATAGGCACTCAGCTGCGGACCAGGCCCTCTGATTGGTGCGGGCTAGGATCCGCTTGGCCATTGTTCTCCAGGAACGAAGCTTTGGGCTTGTGCTTGACCGCATGGCCCAACGGTCGCGCACGTGGTAATGGCGGAGTACATTACACCCCTCCCCCCATAGTCCAGACTACCCACACACAAAGTCCTGAAGGTAAGCTGGGGCCTTCCTGGTCCTTGTGGAACGCCGGAATTCTGGGGTGATGTTCGGGATTGCTACGGAGGCCCGTGGCGGGGAGGTTGGTTGTGGTGCTTCCGAGGGCGGCAGCGCAGGGGCTTCCAGGTTGACCTGGGCTGGCACGGGTGCTGGGGCCGGCGGCTCTGGCATGTGGACCGTCGCGTCGTCTGGTTCCGCGAACTCCAGGTCCTCGGGATCGTTCGGGAGAACCTGGCATCGCAGTTGGTCGATGTGCCAGTGGAGCAGCTGGCCGTCCTCACAGGAGACCTCGTAGGATCGAGGTCCTCGCACCCGGATGACTCAAGCGGGGATCCAGGGTGGCCCTTGCGCGTAGTTCCGGACGTAGACGGGGTCTTCCGGGAAAAAACCCCTGGCGGCTGCGTGCGACTCCGTTCTCGGTTCTTCCTCGGGGGCCCGGTCCGGGTGTAGTCGGTCCAGCCTCGAGGTCAGGCGGCGACCCATCAGGAGCTCCGCCGAACTGCGCCCAGTCTCTGTGTGAGGGGTCGTCCGCTGACCGAACAGGAACACTGCCAACTTGTAGTCCCAGTCCTTGCTGTCGAACCTGTGCAATGCTTCTTTGGTGGTACGCACCATGCGCTCCGCCTGACCGTTGGTCACGGGGTGGAAGGGCGCTGACCGGATGTGGCGGATCCCACAGTACCTCATGAAGTCTTCGAACTCGCTGGAGGTAAAAGCCGTTCCGTTTTCCGTCACCAGGGTATCCGGAAGACCTTGGGAGCTGAAAATGTGTCTCATTGCTCTGATGGCCGCCTTGGAGGAGGTTGACGGCACGGGCACCACTTCCAGCCATTTGCT
Source organism: Gekko japonicus (assembly GCF_001447785.1). NCBI lineage: Eukaryota > Metazoa > Chordata > Lepidosauria > Squamata > Gekkonidae > Gekko > Gekko japonicus. The sequence goes on along the minus strand of NW_015207163.1, from coordinate 11,077 downwards.
GTAAGCGTCGACTAAGATAAAAAAGATTTGCCCCTGGAATGGTCCCGCAAAGTCCAAGTGTAGCCGGGACCAGGGTTTGTGGGAGGACTCCCAGGCCCGCTCTGGTGCTTGGGGCGGTGCCGGCCGGGAGGCCTGGCAGGGTTGACATTGCTTCACCTGTCCCTCAATGTCCTGGTCGAGGCCTGGCCACTACACATAACTTCGGGCCAGGGCTTTCATCCGCACCACTCCTGGGTGGGCCTCGTGCAATGCTGCCAGCACCCGATTTCGGAGAGGGGGGGGATCACCACCCGACCTCCCCACATCACACAACCCTTGTGTGCGGACAGTTCATCTTTCTGGGAGGCATAGGCCGAGAATTCTGGCCCAGCCGAGACCACCGGCCACCCCCTTCTCACCCAGTCCAGGACGCGGCAGAGGATCGGGTCCCGGGCGGTGCGACGGCCCACCTCACGCATGTGGACCGGTTGGTCGGGCAGGGTCTCCAGCAGCGCGATCTGGTGGGCAGGGGCTGGGTCAGGCTCCGTAACAGGCAAAGGTAGGCGGCTCAAAGCATCTGCGTGCCCCATCGCTTTCCCGGGACGGTGAAGGAGCGCATAGTTGTAGCCCGCCAGGAAGACGGACCACCTGATCACCCATGGCGAGGTCATCTGAGGGGTCTGGCGGTCCGGGGCGAGTAACCCTAGGAGTGGCTTGTGGTCCGTTAAGACCGTGAAGGGCCGGCCGTAAAGGTAGTGGTGAAATTTTTTCACCCCGGCCACTATCGCAAGCGCCTCCTTATCAATTTGTGCATAATTGCGCTCAGCTGCCGTCAAGGTGAGCCACTGGGACCTCCCGGCCGTCCGGCAGCTTGTGCCCCAGGACCGCCCCGACCCCATACGGTGAAGCATCGCAGGCCAGGACCACTGGTAGCTCTTCATTAAAATGGGCGAGGACCGAGTTGGAGATGAGGAGTTCCTTCACCGCCCGGAATGCCCCGGCCTGTGCCGGTCCCCAAACCCACGGTGCGCCCTTGTCGAGAAGCCTGTGGAGGGGCTCCGCTACCGCTGCTTTATTTATTATTTTTTTTATTGAATTTCAAATGTTTTACATAACATAAACAGTGTTTTATAATGACATATACATACCACATAAAGTGTTTTGTTATAAGAGATTAAGCATCATTACACACTAATTAGATGGTACATACAAATGACGTTTTTAAGTAAAAGTATATAGTAAATATAACAAGTTCTAACAATAAACCATAAAATAAACAATTAATTATTTTTTTTAAAACCCTCAGTCATACTAAATAAAGAGATATAAAAAATAAATAAAAATCAAGTACAGTGACACAGCGTCCATGGGGATTTAACCTTAAAAGACTGCTATTATTTCTTTATATTGTGTTGGTACCATTGATAGCATAGATGATGAGTTCGAGAGTGAGAACTCTATAAAATTAACCCATTTCGCATAAAATAATGTGTGTCTGTTAATAGATATATCAGATCTTGTGGATAGGTTTATTTTTTCTAGTGTATAGTGTTCCCAAATTTTCATGTACCACTGATGCAAGGTAAGTGGATTTTTGCTTTTCCAATTATTTGCAATAACAGTTTTAGCCGCTGATATTAAGGTCGAGATCAACTCTTTCCTTATTTCCGGTATGGATTTGTCCTGCCAGAGGTCAAGCAGGAATAGTTCGGGATCAAGAGGTAAGTCAATGTGCGTTATTGTTTGGATTGCGGTTTGAATTGTTGACCAAAATTGACTTATTTTCTTGCAGGACCACCAGCAATGTATGTAGTCGGCTTGTTCCCCGCATTCTTTCCAACATAATGGTGAGTAATTTTTGTTTATGCAATGTAATTTAAGCGGGGTGTAGTACCATCTCATCATTACCTTGATAGCTTGTGTTTTGATATTTAAGGATGAGGATGTTAAACTGGGTGCTGACCATATTTCGTTCCAAACGTCGTCTTGCAATGGGATATCTAAATCTTTGTTCCATGTTGTTTGGTAAGTAGTTGGCCTTTTAAAAATGAAAGTTAATAGTTCTTTGTATATGTTTGAGATCAATCCTTTGCAGGAGTTATGGTTATTAGTTAAAATATTTTCAAAAAATGTTAGGCCCCTGTGTTCTTTTAGTTTGGAAAAATGAGTATGCCATAGGTGGCGAATTTGTTGGTATTCAAACCAGTTAAGCTGGCAATTGTAGTCTCGTTCTATATCACTTTTATCCATTAGTTTGAAGTTTTTGCTGATTTTCTGAAATGTCGTTATGTTTTGTGTTTTCCAGGTCTGGAATGCGACGGCAGTTTGTCCTGGTTTAAACCATGACTGATTTAGGAAGTGAGTTAATACTGATGGTTGAGGAGCTAAGTTTGGCTTCCACTTGTCCCATGTTTTGAGAGAATTGTTTAAAAATATGTTGTCTTTTATTGTTGGTGTTCTGTGTTTGGGAATTTCCCAGCTACATTCCCGGAATGATTGTTGTCCTAGGTAAACATCTTCGAGTATTTTCCAGTCCGCTTTATAATGTTGACTGTAATGTTTAATGAATCCTATCAAGTTTGTTGTTTCGTAGTATGCAGCCAAGTCAGGGAGCGAAAGCCCTCCTTGATGAGGTAATCGTCGTAGAGTTTCTGAGCGTATTCTATGTGCTGCTTTATTCCAGATATATCGGGAAAACAACTTCTGCCATTGTTTAAGAAGTTTAGGTGGTATCAATATCGGGATAGCTCTAAATAAATATAAAAATTGCGGAAATATAAATGTTTTTAGGATTTGTATTTTCTCAATCCACGTGGTAAGCGAAGATGATACCGCTTGTGGTAAATCACCGAGTTTCTTGGCCACTAAGGAGTGGTTATGTTGTATTATTTCCGATAAATTGATTGGAATGTGGATACCTAGATATTTCCATGGTTGTGTTGTCCAGCTAAATTTGTATTTTTGCTCTATATGGTGTCTTGTTTTTCCTTCTAGAGTGATTGGGAATAATACTGATTTTGAGCTGTTCACTGTGAGACCAGAAACAGTTCCGAATTTGTTCAGGGTGTCAAGAATTTCAGCTAAAGATGATTCCGGTTGTGATGTGATTATTGCCATATCATCCGCGAATAGACTCAGCTTTATTTCTCTGTCTTTGACAAGTATTCCAGGTATTTTGTGATTCATTCTGATGGTGTTAGCAAGCGGTTCAATCGCTATAGCGAAGAGTAAAGGGGATATAGGACACCCTTGACGTGTTCCTCTAGAAAGTGTGAATCCTTTAGATGTTATACCGTTAGTTTGAATTTTGGCTGTAGGGCTTGCATATATGGTTGCTATCATATTTAAAAACTTAGTTCCAAAGTTCATGTGAGCCAGTAAAGTTTGAAGATATGTGGTTTCCACTCTGTCAAAGGCCTTCTCAAAATCCAGCGAAAGTATGAATGAGGAATCAACTTGAAATTTTTTACAATATTATATTATGTTTATGATCTTCCTGGTGTTGTCAATTATTTCTCTGTTCGGTGTGAATCCTGTCTGGTCTGTATGTATGTATTGTTCGATGATCTTATTGAGACGGTGAGCCATTGTTGCCGTAAAAATTTTGTAATCTTGATTAAGGAGTGATATTGGCCTGTAGGAACTAGTTAATGTTCTGTCTCTGTCCGATTTAGGAATCAATATGATATTTGCTGAGGTCCATGATGGGGGCATGATTCCCTGAGTTAAAACTTGGTTGCATGTTTCAGTTAGGGGCTCTACTAAGAGGGGACTAAATTTTTTGTAGAATTCTGCCGCGAATCCATCGTCCCCTGGTGATTTGTTGTTTTAAGTTTTTTGATCGTTTCTTGTATTTCTTTTTGTGTAATCGGGTCTTCAAGCCATTCTTTATGTTGTGTTGTGAGTTTAGAGTGAATAGGGAATTGTTGTAAAAATGTGTCCATTGATGTTACAGTTGGGGAATCCGATTTATACAGTTTAGAGTAATAATGAAAAAAGGCTTCGGAAATTTCTTTAGGAGAGTAGACTGTGCGACCATTCTTATCTTTAATTGCAAATATTGCGTTGTCCGTAAGCCTTTTTTTATATTTCCATGCTAATAGTTTAATGGATTGCGGTGATTTAAACCAGTATTTTTGCTTTGTATAAGCAATTTGTTTTTGAATCTGAGTTGTTTCGATAGATTCTAGTTTTTTCCGTTCTAGGAGGAGTGATTTATATGTTCGTTTGCTTCCATGCTTACTAAATTCGAGTTCTAGAGCTTTGATTTTGTTGATTAGTTCCTGTTTTAATTTCTGTTTTTCTTTTTTATAGGAAGAAGTAATTGCTATTATTTTACCTCGGATTACGGCCTTCATTGAGTCCCAAACAATATGCTGAGAAACTCCGCATTTTGCATTAAAATGAAAATAATCCTTAATTTCTTTTTCTATATTGTCTGATATAGATTGTAAAAATAAAATTCTTGGGTCCAGTCTCCAATTGTACTGTCTTTTTTCTTCCGTCCCAATTTCCATTTTGGCTTCCACCCAAGAGTGATCAGACCATACGCGTACTCCAATTGACGCCTCCAGAAATAGGTGTGAGATAGCGGATGAAGCCAGTATATAATCAATTCTGGAGTGTGACTGGTATCTGGGAGAGAAATACGTATAGTCCTTTGTTGTATGATTTTTATCTCTCCAGATATCAATTAAATTAAAGTGTTGCAAGATTTTATGTAATTCCGTGTGGCCTGAAGAAACATCTTGAGAATATTGTTTGATGTGTCGTTTTGGGGTGCTAGATTTATCTAAGATGTGGTTCGAGATAAAATCTAAATCACCTCCTATTACCATCGGGTCCGTACTAAAAATTGTTAGTTTAAGGAGGGTGTCTCTAATATATGTAACTTGATTTTCATTTGGCACATATAAGGAGACTAAAGTTAATGATTGGCCATTTAAGTTTCCATTAAGAAATAAATATCTGCCATCTGGGTCTTGTTCCATTTTATTGAGTTGAAATCTTAGTGATTTATGTATGAGAATGGCCACTCCCCTGGATTTGGATGTGCCTTGAGCTTGATATTGTTTTGAAAATTTTAAAGTGTTAAATACGTTTTCTTGTTTGCCTTTGAGATGTGTTTCCTGTAAAAATACGAGTGTTGCTTTTTGTCTTAATAATTCAGTAAGCACTCCCTTTTTTTTGATGGGTGAGTTAAGGCCTCTGCAGTTCAAAGTGAGGTATCTAATCTGTTGCTTTGGAATCATTTTGGTATTTTGAGGTGTTCATCATTAGGTTCTCCATCTTCCAGATGCTTGGTAAGATTAAGCTAATAATAGTGTTCAGTATCCTAAATAGGTTTTTTAGGTTTGAAATTGTGAAAAGAACTGTGTCACCGTACTTGAAAAACAATAAAAACATCCAACTATAAACAAAGGCAACCATCATTATAAAACAATCCCGGAATCAACTTAATGATTCCTACTCCCCTTCTCCTCAGGGTGGTCTTACAAAAAAAACCCTGAGGACAAAATTTCTGCTCCTTTGTCCTTTTCCCCTTGTTAATAAACTTAAAGTGTTGTTAAAATATTAGTTAACATACTTAAATCTTTTTGCTAGCATCTGATCTTCCAGTTATTTGTTTGGTCAGAATGTTCTATAAACTTAGAGTATGAGTGCTATAAAGCAGGGTCTCTAAGGTGCTATATATTGCTAGTCTCCTGAAGCTATAGCTCAGCAATCATATTTTGTGATGTTATATAGCCTTCTCATTTGTTACCACTAGATGGTGCCATCTACTAGTAATAGATTCTAGACCCAAGCCAACTGTTTCTTCAGGTCAAAATGCTTAGTCTCTGTAACACACAGTTAATGATTCTGTCATTATGCTTAAAAATTATTTAAAACGCAACTAAAAGTTTATAGGTTCTATTCATGATGTTTCAAAGATATTGGAAAAGTCAACCTTCAGTTCTTATTCTATAATGGCTAATGCTGCCAACAACATTTAGTTGAAAATGTTTTTCCAAAAACATTCCTCCTGAACAATAATATCAAATCTGGAGGTAAATAGGTCTAGTGAGATTGATAACCATAAAATATCAGAACAGGAATACAAACATATATATACACATTTCAATTTATACGCTATCAAAGGATTGCTCTTATAGAACTACAGTTTTTCATTGAGTTGAAATTAGACTTAATAATTTTTGCAACATATAAGTTTTCATGGCAAAAGTTATGATTTAAAAAGAAAATAACCTAGTAAACTCTTTTGTTTTTCATATAGCAAATTCTATTCATTTGCTGTGAACATAGAGCCCCTAGAATATAAAATGGTATAATTTCAATAAAAATAAAAATAAATAATAAGATTGGTTTTTGCCACCATTTCAATAATGTGTCATGTTTTAAGTTTTAAGGATCTGTAGTGCACAAATATCATTTATACTGTTTAACTAACGAGCCTCTCCTTTCCTAAAAAGTTAAGTACAATAAATCTTTGTTTTATACCATTTAAAACTATTCATATCATAAGTCATTTTACTTAACAAAGGCCCCGTTCATACGAGCCCATTTGGGCCGGGAGCGGGACGGAACGGGGGCGGAGCAAACGGGCGCGATCCCACCTCAACATCTGGGGAGCGTGCCGTCTCCGTCCCCGTTCCGTCCCGAATGGCGATACCGCGCAGTAAAAAACAACCACCTCTCTAGGTGGTTGCAAGCGTCTGGAGCGGCCCAAGCCGGGCCGTGGGATTGGCGGCGCGTCCTTGTGTCGGCGCATCCCCGGCCCCCAGTCAAACTGCGCATGCTCGAGCATGCGCAGTTCGGCAGCCTCCCCCTCCCACTCGTCTCTTCCTCCCCGGCATCTGATCGTGCCGCGCCGCCGCATCCCGGCCCCCGGCCGTACTGCACATGCTCGGGCATGCACAGTTCGGCCGCCTCCCCCTCCCATCGGGCGCGTCCTCCCCGGCGTCTGATCGTGCCGGGGAGAGGAGGCGCTGCGGCCAGGGGATCCGTGGGATCCCGGCCGCAGCGTCTCAACATTGGAGCGGCCCTATTTAGCCGCGCTTGCCTCGTGGTTTCCCTGCCGTGTGGCAGGGGCCAAAAATAAGAATTCGTAGTGAAACAAGTACTTCCCAAAGTGTGGTTAAAGTCATGGTATTCTGGGTCTTCTGGTCCTGCGTTCCCTGTTTGTCTTCCATCTTGAGCTGGATGATCTCGTGGAGATGGTTGATCTTCTTGCTGTAGATCTTGCAGTGGCTGAAGCTGAAGTGCTTGCAGCAGGTTTAGTCCTGTTTCGATGTCAGACGCTGTTAAAATTGTTCCTTGCGCGTTCACTTGGAGTTTGCAGTATGCAACCCACTTGTAGCTGATCTTAGCCTCTATGAGTGTTTGCACTATAGGTCTCAAGGCTTTTCTTCGTTGTAAAGTCTCCATTGAGAGGTCCGGGTAAATTTGTATGGTGTTGTCTTGAAGTTTTAATGGACCTTGGGATCTTGCACACAACAGAAGCTTAGATTTGGTATGCATGTTTAGGAGTTTGACGACCACGTCCCTTGGGTGGGAACCTTGTTGGGCTCTCCTTCCTCCCACTCTATAAGCATAGTCGATTATTGGCGCGCTTGCTTCAGCATTGCCCAGAATCTCATTTAACCACTTAGTGAGCAGTTCTTTAAGCTCAGACGGTTGGGCAATAGACTCTGGGATTCCGCGAAGTTTAACATTGTTTGCTTTTAGTTGGTTTTCGAGGGTTAAAATTTTAACTGTTGCCCATTCTTCTCTCTGGGTTAGATAGGTCGTATCCGTTTGCAGGGTTATACACGTGTCCATAGCTTCGTTAGCTGTGTTTGCCACTTGTTCTACATTTTTGTTCAGTTCGTTAATTTGTGCTGTAATGGGCTTCAACAATTCTGCCATAGTGGCTGTCACGTTTTTTTCAAGAGTTAAGATAGTCTCGTGAAATTCTTGCCTGAAAGCCTCGAGTCCGTCTGGGGCTCGTTCGTCATGTTCCGCCGCCATTTTAGAGTCTGCCACGGCGGGGGAGTTATCAGCTCCTACCGTTGCTTTGCGAGTGGAATGTCTCGGCGTCGAGGACTTTGTTGATTTATATTTGCTTCCTGCCGGTGTGAAGGTTCTTCCCATCTCTTAGTGATTGTTATTCAGTCAGAAGGTTGCTTTTAATTGCTGGTAAGGGGAAAAATCGTCGGGAGCAGTCTCTTTAGGCGTCCGTCGCCATTCGCTCCGACGCCACGCCCCCCTACTTCTGCTTTTAAGGGGAGAAAAGAATGATAAAAATTAAGTAAGCCTAGGAAGGCCTGAAGTTCCGTTTTTGATGTGGGGGCGGGAGCGTTGGAGATCGCCGCCGTTTTCTCCGCTGTAGGATGGATGCCCTGTGCGTCCACCGCAAAACCCAGGAACTCCACCTTGGGGACTCCCAGCAGGCACTTTTCCCTTTTCACCCTCAGTCCGGCCTGGTCGAAGCGTTGGAGAACGGCGCGGAGGCGGTCGGCGAAGGCGGCGGCATCGGGGGCGGCAATCAACACGTCATCTAGAAAGGGTTGGACTCCCGGAATACCTTTTAGGAGAGAGTCCATAAAAGATTGAAAAATCCCTGGGGCCACGGAAACCCCGAACTGGAGCCGGTGGACCTTGAAAGCCCCCCTATGTGTGGAAATAGTCTGGGTTTCCGCCGTGGCGGCGTCTACTGGTAACTGCTGGTAGGCTTGCGCCAGGTCCAGCTTGCCAAAGATGCGGGCCCCCGCAAGTGCAGCCAACACATGACTGACCACGGGTACGGGGGAGGCGTGGTCTTGCAGGGCCTTGTTCAGGGTGCACTTATAGTCCGCACAGATACGGACGTCCCCGTTCGGCTTTACTGGAGTGACAATGGGGGTCTCCCAACGGGCAGAAGCTACCGGCTCTAGTACTCCCTGGGCCACCAGTCGGTCCAGCTCCGCCTCGATCCTTGGCCTCATCGTCAGGGGCGGGTGCCTTGCCTTTATCCGGATGGGGCGGACTGCCGGATCCAGGTCCAGGGAGATTGGTGGCCCTGTGAACTTGCCAAGAGACCCATCGAACACCCGCGGGAACTCGTTGCACACGTCCATGAAGTCGACCTATCGCAACTGGTGGATGCCCCCGATGGTCAAGCCCAGCGGTTCAAACCAGGACATCCCCAGGAGGCTGGAAAGCCTCCCCCCCCCACACCAGTATGTCCAGGCACCCTTTGAAATCTTGGAACTCCACCATGAATTTGCCCCAGCCCCGCACAACCACTGGATTCGTATTGAAATCCTGCAATTTAAAGTGTGGTTTGCGCAGAGGAGGCCCCTCCTTGGGACACACCTTCTGCAGTGTCTCCTCCAAGATGATAGTAAACTCGGAGCCGGTATCTAACTCCATACTACAGGGGGACCCCTCTATCCGGACCGAAACATGGACTTTGTTCCGGCCCTTGCGGGTCAAGTCACCTACCTGGGGCTGGGGCTTGTTGTCGACGGCGTGAACGTCAAGTGAGTGCAGGTCCACGGTGTGGATCGGCTCCGTCTGGTGGGTGGACTTCCTGGGCAGCTGACGGCGGCTGCGGCAGACCTTTGCAATGTGGCCCTGCTTGTTGCAGGACCGGCAGACGGCGTCCCGGAAACAGCAGTTCCGGCGTTCATGCGCCTCTCCGCAGCTGGCACACGGCGGGGCTGACTCAGACGTCCTCGATGGTGGGGCTCCCCTTGAGCGATGCGGTTGAGAGGTTTTCCGATGGACGTGCAGTACCTTTTCCTCCTCGGACTCGGCCGACTCCACCGCGATTTGAGTGCGATGGACCTGGTGTCTGCTGCGGCCTGGGTGCGCTTTTTCGAAAGCTGCCGCGTCCTTTAAGGCCCGGTCTAGCGTGAGGTCATCCTCTCTGATCAGCCTCCTCCTCAATTTCGCCTCTCAAAGCCCACCAGGAACTGGTTAAGCAGGGTGTCTTCCTGGCTGGGGGAAGCACACTGCGTGGCGGCCCTTCGGAGGCTGGCCAGGAACTCGGCAGCTTTCTCTTCCGGGCCCTTGAATTTTGCGAAAAAGTCCATGCATTCCGTGAACCTTGTGGGCTTGGGAGCAAGGTGGGCAGTGAGGGCCTTGATGAGGTCATCAAAACTCTCCTCTTCTATTTCTTTGGGCGAGATGAGGTCCTTTAGGAGGAGGAGGGTCTCCATCCCACAAAGGCGTATGAGATGGGCCCTTTTCATACCTGCATCGGTGACCCGCAAGCATGCGAGGTAGTTTTTCAGGATCATCACCCACGTTGTCCAGCGCTCCGGGAGGGCCAAGTTGAACGGGGCGATGCCTTCATGCGAAGTTCCAGCTGATGCTGCAACGGCAGCGGTGCCCGAAGCGGAGGAAGTAGAGGAGGTGGCGTTTGATTCCGACATCTTTATACGCTTGACCGCTTGATTGCTTGGCGAAATTTGCCGAGGCGAGGCTGGCCAGTTGCGGAGAGGACGGAGGGAGCGGCGCTGGCTGTTGAGCGAACGGGCGAGCCTAGACGAGGCGAGATGAGACGCGAGCCGAGGCAAGACGATGCGCGGCTAGAATGGCGGCGAGCGGCGCAGCAGGGCAAGGCAGAGCCGGCGAGGCGCGTTTCTCGGGGGTTGAGCCGTTGGCGGAGCGAGGCCGGCAGGGCGAGGCGAACGGCGATGAGCAGTTTCCGGAAGTTGCGGGGCGCAGCAGGACGAGCGGAGCCGGCAGGGCGAGGCGAACGGCGATGAGCGGTTTCCGGAAGTTGGCGAGGCACAGCGGGGTGAACGGAGCCGGCAGGGCGAGGCGAGCGGCGATGAGCGGTTGCCGGAAGTTGCTGAGAGCGGCTGCGGTAGTCCCGGGAACTAGCGAGCGTGGCGTGGCGAGGTGCGGCCGGCGGCTGACAGAGGAGGCTTGCGATGATGCAGCAGTAGCGATCGGTGCTCGGGGCTGCTAGGTCTCCTCCGGATCTGTTCAGGACGGGTAAAATCCCACATTCGTTGCCAGTGAAAAGTACTCGGAACGTGGAGTGATTCAGCAAGAGTACTTTATTAGTGAAGAACAAGATAAAAGTAAGCCGGCCGGCAGGCCGGTATATATGCACAGAAAACCC
>NW_015207162.1:0-37918 GCF_001447785.1 Gekko japonicus | reverse complement strand
TAAGAATGGGAATAAACTTACCATTTAGCAAGCTGTCATCTGAACGTCGGGAGTAAAGCTGCCCAAAAGCCCCAAATAAGCAGAAGGGGGGGGAATCCCCACATCCAAAGAACTGAATTAAAAGCGGGAGGCGGGGATGGCTAGAAAAGAGAGGATGCTGACAGAGTGCGGTGCAGATTAGCTAGAATGCGATATTTTCAGACTTTAAGATACTTTAAGAGACTTTTCAAAACTTCTTACAAACTATAAACAATGATGCTGCGCTTTGAGAAAATGGCAGCATAAGTGAAACTTACAGGAGCAGCCAGCACATCGTCTCCGGCTTTTAAACCAGAAGCAGCTATAGACTTCTCCAGAATGATTGCTGCAGCCTTGCTAGTGGACCAGATGACCATGCTTAACCAGAAATTTGACACGTTGCACAAGGAACTTCAAGAAACTTCAGCAAAAACAGAGAAGGTACCCAAGAAGCTGAAGAAAGTTGATCTTAAGTCCAAGGAGTTTGGACAAAGATTGGAGGTGGTGGGAAAGGATAAAATCTTTGAGAATGATCAACTGTTACTTCTCGAAATGGAAAAATCAGCTTATGTCCTGAGATTTCAGAACATTCCAGAGCAGAAAGGAGAGGACCTGAAGGAGATTTTAAGTAAGGAACTGGCCCCCGTGGTAGGCATAACAGCGGAAGTGTTACAAAGTGACATGGATATGATATATCGTACATATCCAGAATATATAAAGAAAAATAAGCTTCCCGGGGAAATTTTTGTCAAATTCTCAAAAAGGTCAACAAGAGACTTGATTCTGAAAGCGACAAGTGGAAATGTTTTGAGAATCCAAGGAGAACAAGTCAAAACCTTAAAAGACATTCCATTTGAGATCAGAAAAAGAAGACAGTACAGAGACTTGGCATTGTTTTTGCAAAAGCATAACACCCCTTACAGATGGATTACACAGGAAGGCATTATTTTCAACTTCAACCAGAAGAAAGAAAAGATTTAAGAATAAAGCAAAAAAAATGTCTTGAGCAACAACAAGATAAAGATGGACCTGATAAATTGGAGGACGATAAAGATGCAGAAATAGAAGAAGAAGAAAATGAAGAAAGTTGTAAGGACTCCTTGTCAGCTGAATCCTTAGACTCTGAAGTAGAATTAGGGGCTATGACTCCTAAGCCTCCTAAAAATAAAAGGGAGTTCGAAAAGAAACATAAAGGAAGAAAATAAATGTGATAATGTAACTCTGTCTGATACCTATTATTAATCAATAACCTTAAGCTAAGAAGCATACACTTTAGTCAAATCTGTTTTTGAATGCTCGCTTTATTCTCTACAATTTTATTGCAATAACTCCCATGTATTTCCATTTTGATATTAGGGAAACATCAATTATTAATGATCTCTTGTTACTCGTAGTATTAGGTTGTTACCTTCCCCTAACCCCATAGAGGTTTAGTTTAGAAAATGCAATAAAAAATCTTTAAAAAAATGTTACAGGACCACCTTGATGTACTGTTTTAGAGTGGTGGCAGATGCACCTGGAGTCCTAGATAATGAAACACAGACTTGATTGTTGCCCCCATGTTGATGGGATCCTAACCCAGGACACATCCCAACTAGCTTATTCTGCTCCTATGGTCATACAAAACCATTGAAACGATTTATGAGTTCTTCTCTCTCAAGGAAACCCTGTAGGTCTAGTGAAACGATAGACGTCAGACGAGTCAAGTTGGGGTTTCACAAGCCAGGCTCATAGCCTCATGTACCACCAGGGGTTCTTGTGCCAAAGCTTCCTCGTGCAGGCTCATGGGAGCTATGAGAGGGCAGAAGGGGCTTCAGGCTTCCCTCCTGTGCTGTTTTCCCGGCAGAAATGGCCTCGGGGGGCTCTTTGCCCCTTTCACGGGTGCCATGTGTTATTAGTCACATCATCTGATGACACGTGGAGCCTGAGGAAGGGGAAACAGCACAGTTATTCACCACAGACATTTTACCCAGTTCCACCTGATCTTTCCCCCTCTACATTGAATACAATATTTTGCTTCTTTTTGAAGTTTCAAAAGCCTCCCCTGTACCACGTTCAGAAGTATAAGTCAAGAAGGTGATTTTGACTCTTCTCAAGTCCTTGTGCTGAGCCAGCATCAAAATATAATAATGAAACAGGGTGGGACAGCCATAAACCTTCAGATAAGAAGAAAATAGATAAAGGGGTTCCTCATCGAAAAAGAAAGAAAAAAAGGAGGGAAAATCCAGGAATCCTTGAAAATCCAGGAATCTTTGAAACTCACTGCAAGAATATTCCATCCCATTGTCTGTAAAGAGGACTTCTGGAGATTTATTGAACTTATTTTTCAGAACACCAACATAATATTTTAATTTCTCTAGCACCTGATCTTTATATCCTATCAGAGAGATATAAACAAAATTTCACAGGAACTGTGAAGTTTCAGAATGTAATTATTCCCTCCAACTGATTGATGGAAGGGGCCGACTACATCTAAGTAGACTTTCTGTAGCAGTCTCTTATTGAACACACCCTGCTGCCTTTTATAACTTGGAGCAGTTCCCTTAGCCTTCAAGCATATTTCACAGCAAACCTGCATTTATTTATTTATTTTTATTTACCTTCAATTTGTATCCTGCCTTGCCAGTGCAAACTGGCTCAAGGCAGCTTACACAAGTTAAAATACAATAAAACCAATAAATACAACAAAATTTCTATACAAACAATTACACAAAGTGCTAAATAGAAACAGATGGCGGGAAATTTCTATACATGGTCCACTGGAGAGAGGCCATATCTGGCGTTGTTACATAGGGCTGTGGTATGTTCAGTTTTGTTAGCCGAATTGCTCTTTATGAGAGACAATTGGAACAGTTTAATTATCAGGTTACTGGTCTGTGTCTACAAAGGATGGGCTGTACCAATGTGTTTCAATGAGAGACAGAGACGAAAGTCAAATACAACTCTATTTTACTGGTAGTTATTCAAACACACTCAGGGATAATAATAAAACCACACATACACACAAGAACTAATAAAAGCAGTTAGAAAGAATCACAGCACGGTTGCATGAGCAGGAGATTCATTGGTATCCTTGACGAGAGTATATTTACCTTCGATGTGGCTCAGCTCCTAAACTTCCAGCAGGGATAAGGACGGGAGGGTAGAAAGGGTAAGAAACATGTGAAACCAGACCGGCTAGAGACACGTGAATTGACCTTAGCTGCAGCCTAAGGTAAAGCGGTATTCTGGAAATTGGATAGCAAGCGGGACAAAAGAGGATAAGCAGACGAAAGAGGTCGATGACGAGGGGGAGGGAGACGAAGATGAATTTTAAACAGAGGTCATAGTGCCTCAGAGGGAACGGTATCAGTATCGTACCTCTTTTAATATCAGGGGGTCCTCATTAATGAGATCCCCGGTTTCACTGTAAAAGAACAGACTTAAACACAAAAAACCCCGGAAGCTTCTAAAGGTTGTTGAATGGAGGAACCCATCTTCCCCCCTTTGTCCAGGCAATAAATGGATTGGTTCATGCTTTAGTCCAAATAAGGCATGGGTGTATACTTTCAGGTTGGGGGCATATGTATATGCAAATCAAATTTTCCAAGGCATGCTGGGCATTTGTTTATTTTGGGTACATAAAAATAGAATAAAAAATATTTATAAAACATTTTCTGAGTTGCAAATTGGGTTATCTGTGCTTTTATTTATTTTAGATTGGGTAGCTGATCTTAAAAGATGGACAAAAATGGTCACTACGATCTAAAAATCAAAAGAAAAAGTAGGGAGCGTTGAAATTGGGAGCCGGTGATCCAAGCTTGGGGCCTTCGGGTCCCTGGGCGCGCCAGACTATGGCATTCTTCTTCCAGGGTCTGGAGGAAGGCTTACACGCCTAGTCTCGGTGGGACTGTACATTGAACCCCCCACTGTCCGCACATTGCATCTTATGCATGCTGGATCATCATACATTACTTTGCATGCTGGATGCTCTGTAGAGGATGTGGGTGCACTCTGCCCTCTGCAGGACGTGGCAGTGAGTGTGTCCCAAGCTCCCGGTTCGATGTACATAATGCTGCTACCTCAGGGCTCTTTAGCCCACCCATTATTGTACAAAAAATAGAAAAATAAAAAAAATAAAAAGGACACTTTCAAAATTAAGGGCGGAAAACAAAAAATCTGTAATTGGGAGGCTCATATATATATATATATATATATTGCAGCACAGTGAGTTTCGAACTCTCACTTTGCCGATCTATTGGGTAGAGAGCATGGTGCTTTAGCTCCTTGAGCCACCGTGGTTTTAGGCTTTCAGGGGTGTTCAGTAAAGAGATAGGAACAGGAAACCTTCACCTATGCATTTCAACAATACAATGTATAAACCTACAAAACATACCACAATAGGAAAACAGGGAAGAACAAATGGGGAAGAACGTAAGGGAATAAAGGAACACGTAATGCTTTTAAGAAGCAGATAAACCTTTTGGTTGCAATATAGTAACAGTGGAATGTTGTGTAGGAGTAACCATACTCTGGATCTTATTGATTTGCGATTTCATCCATATTGCTAGGCCAATTAATGCTAGCAGGCATATAATTTGAACTGCCACAATGATTACAATTGGATGAAGCATTATATTAAGAATTCCATTCATTTTATTCGACCAACCTAATAAAGATTCCCAATATGAAAATTTAGCTGAATCTCGAATATCTACAGCTAGTTTTGCAATTTGTTCTCCATTATGTTTCACCAATAATGCAGCTTGTTCTCCTTCTAGTTTTAATCGTTGTAGGCTACGTTGTAAATCAGGATGGTTTAGTAACTCTTTAATGACTTCTAATCCCATTCCCAATGGCACTGGGTATATTTTGGTTGCGGTCACACGGAACAGAAGCCACACAAGTGAGACGGAAAACAGGCGGAGTTTCCGGGCGCGATCTCACCAGCACATCTGGGAAGCGTAGCACTCCCGTGGCTCAACTGAGGCTTCCAGCCGAAACTGCGTGGCAAAAAACTAGTACCTCGGAGGTACTAGTTTCCAGAAACTGCGGGGCAAGGGCGGGCGTCTGATCGCGTTTCCGGTGGCATCCGGCACCCGCCCATGTCCCCTTGCAAATAAGGTGGGGGGTTTTTTGTCCAAGTCTCTGTGGATGCGCACACGCACCCAACGGAGCATGCGCATTTGTCATGTACACACAAAACCAAAACAGTTTGCCGCGGCGTGCGCTTCTTCATTGCGCGCCGGCTTGTCCTGTGATCAGCACCTCTCCCTTGCCATGGAACCTCCACGGTACCTCCACAGGACCTCCACAGGAGGTCTGATCGCTTAACTGTGCAGTAGTTTGCCCCAGGGCAAACAGCCACGCTTCTCCCCCGCAGTTTCCTGCCCGTGTGACCGGGGCCTTTGTCATATAATTCTAGATTGAGATGCATCTCATGTCTAATCCAGGTTGGGGTCTCGAACCGGAAATCACACCCTTCAATAGTATGTATTTTGCAAAAACACCTATTAAAAGTAGGCAACATGGGTTGAATAGTTTCATTATTGATTAATACATATGGGCATTTAGTTCGAATGCATACACAAGCTTTGCCTACATAGATTGCTACTGAAGAGTTTTCTTTGACCGCATTAAATCTACAGACAGCTTTTAGTCCTTTAAGAGGAGCCACACATGGGTGGTGCTCTTCTAATGCATTATCTTCACATAGGAAGCCTAGATTCCTTTTATGTTGGCATCCTTCCTCATTAATGGTTTGCCATCCTTCTGAATTAGTTCTAGCCCATCTCTGACTATCACTAGCATACAACACCATGTCTGTATCAGCTTGTAATCCAAGAGGTACTACAGGAAAAATATTAAAGGTCTCCTTGGCACTAGCCGTAATTACAATTAATTCCAAGGTTTGACTGTCATGCCGATAGGTAGCATTAGCTAAACTCCACCAATCCGACAGTTCAACTTCTCCTAAAGTCACATTCCTTTTTATTATCTCTTTAATTTCTAGAGGAATTTTCCCAGACATAGCTTGAGTGATAAGACTGGTAGCAATAATTACATTCATTGATTGTATTTGTGTGCAAGCAAAAGCTCGGGAGATGTTTCCTTGAAGGGAAATAAGTTCTCTTGTTAACATTCGGAAATCATGTTCCATAATATTCTCCCAATCCACTAAAATGGGGTTAGCTTTTTGTTGAATATTTGATAGTGCATGAAAAGACTGTGAAAGAGGCATTGCCATATTAAAAATATCAGTACCCACCTTTGAAGCTTTATTGGCCAATATCTCCATGTTGGCTGTATTTAAAACTGAAATTCCAGTTCCCACTGGTGCAAGCCAATCTCCAAGGCTTCTTTTGGGGCGGCTCAGAGTTTCTTCTGTTCTCCACAAAGCAAGCCAATTTTCCCAACCATGATTGAATGGTTGAAGATATGGGGCACACATTTTATGTATCCATGGGATTCTTACAGCATTTACAGGCATTCCTAATTGAGCCATGTTCACAGTAACGTTGCGTAGGTGAATTTGAGGGTACATTAAAACTTTTTCTTGTTGATTATATTTTAGTGTATGGGATCCCACGATGGGGTTACTTAAATTACGGAGATCCCAAATATTTAATATTAATGGGTTAAAAATAATAACAGTTTTATTTACTCTTCCAAGAGTTAATGTATAATTTCCTAATATATGGGTAGTTTCCATCACTAACATTCCTAATATATTAAATTTACGTTCTGTGGTTTCTTTTGTGCACGGGGTTTCATTCAGGTCAACCATCCAGTCTGGTGGTCCATGTAAGGATTCTACTGATGCATTAATCTCCCACATTGTGGACATCCAATTAACCATATTAAATTCATAATTCTCCTGAGCTGGAGTTGTAAGATTCACTGGCACTTCATTGCTTCTATTCTCATTGGTGCCTATGGATAGGATTATTCTAAGTGGATCTCCTGTATTCCATACGGCAGCTGAAACTATAGCTGTCTTACATACGGTTCTTGCAGGATTAAGAGCCTTGCCATTGTATAGGAGGCGTATTAGTCTTCCTATGAGGTCTCCTTCCGCGAGGCAAACCCACAGTTCCTTTTTGGGTACATCTCTTTTGCAATTTACTAACCTAGACGGGGGACATTGTTTCACAGGTCCTATAGCAAATCTTCTCGTTGTTATTTGTATCAATGGGTTAATTCCATCCTCAGTGCATGTGATAGTTACATTTTCAACTTGCCCGCGGCAATTCCAGTGATACAGGACATTTGTGGGAGGGGTGGTTGACCGAATTTCCCCAACAATTAATAACACGTGCATAAGCAAAAAACAGGCAACTCTTCTCATACTTACAATCCTGGCATGGTGTTGATGATCCATAATGTCTCTGTAAAGCAAGGGATTATGCACATCAAATTGGAGGAGATGGTGCCTAAAATCGGCACTGTTTGTTTTCTATGCAATGGTCAACCCCATAAAACAAATGGCATAGCATAGAAAGCAGAAAGAATATTTATTTTCCAATTTTTGACCTTTGTAGAATTATTTCCCCAGTCAGGAATCGAACCGGCTGCCTTTGGGTTGCGAGACAGAGAAATCTTCACTGCGCCACAAGCGGCTCTTAGCGGGAAGGGAGCTTTTGGTAAGGAAAGCTTGCAAGCGCTTTTTCGCTTTCGGTTTTGAATCGGAAAGGTTAAAAGTTTAGATCTAAGCGAATGGCTCTGAAATTTTCCGAGCCTCCTGTCTTGTGATTGTGGGGGCCGGCTTATGTTTGCATATATGGAGATTAGGATGGAAACGAGGCTTATTGCCTGGGGCGATCTAAAAGAATAAATAACTTTGTTTTGAGTGCACGCAGGCTTGTCAGACTAAGGGGGTTTCTTTTATTATTTATTTGGCTTTTCAAATCTATTTTAATAGCGCATAGAAAGATTTGGTCCCCATGACCATGAAAGGTACTTGGAAGCATGACCACGGGTGGTTTGAGCCG
The DNA here is from genome assembly GCF_001447785.1 of Gekko japonicus. Taxonomy (NCBI): domain Eukaryota; kingdom Metazoa; phylum Chordata; class Lepidosauria; order Squamata; family Gekkonidae; genus Gekko; species Gekko japonicus. The sequence continues at coordinate 29,930 of NW_015207162.1, read as the reverse complement.
AATCAAGTTATTAACCATCACACATTTTTGTCTCCACCCTTCCCCCAGCATGTCACCTCGTACCCATCATCGCCGCAAAGGAAAAATCTTTCTAAAAATCGCAATTTTTGGAGGAGGCTCGCCTAGAGAGCCTCCACTATGGTGGTTGTAAAAATAGAATTCATTTAGCTAGCAATTTTTCCCAAGGTCTCTATCTTAAAGAGGCCTTCTCTAGCTTGGGATTTCTCATTGCTATTGCCATCTCACCTTCCCTTATCTTGGCTTAAGCAAGGAGGTTATGAAAAGCATATGCATTGAGGTATAAACGGATTAACGGTTGGCCATAAAAATGTACTAATTTGAATTAAATTAGGACTTCTGAAAACAATTTACTATTTTACAGGACAATTTAAGAACAACAAAAGATTTTATTTATTTTTGCCTGCCTTTACTGACTCACATCAGTCACGACACGCATCAGTGTTTCATCTGAACAGAAAAACGTGTCAGCCAAAGGGAGACTCATGAAGGGGTCAAACGTAGTTTGATGAGGCAGAAACATTTGCTTGGTTGGTACAACAGGATGCACTGGAGCAGAAGGAGTTATAGGTTTATCAGGGGGTTTGGGGGGTGGTACCACAGTTGGTTCCATAGTTTCAGTTGAGATGAATGGAAGTATTTGTACCAGGTGCCTTCCCCTTTTTTCCGTGGAATGGCCACCTTGTACACACTCGCGCTCACTCTGTCTACAATCGGAACCGGTCCTTCCCACCGGGCTGTGAGGGCGTGTTGTTTCCTTGAGAATTTTCGGTACATCACCTCCTGACCTGGCTCCCAAATTTGAGGATTTCTTACCCAACCTAATTTTTTATCTACCGCAAGTTGACTATACCCCAACATTTTCGCAATCTGATAATGGATCATTAGCATAGAACCTAAAAGAGATTCAACCCATGTGTCGGTTACAACTGTGGGCTCCATATCTGTAGGCAAATCTGAGTCAATCCAAAAGGCTTCCGGGAGCCTCATTTTGCGTCCTGTCATTACCATGTGCGGGGAATACCCATGTTTAGCAGTGGTTCCATGGATTGCCATTAGAATGATGGGTAGTTTGGCTTCCCAATCTCTACCTGTGGAACTTACAATCTTTCTAAGCGCTTCTTTTAAGGTGCGATTTGTGCATTCGATGGCCCCGGAGCTTTGCGGATGTCGGGCGATATGAAACCTTTGTTGAATGCCTAGAGCTTTGCATAATTGTTGTGTAACCTCTCCCACAAAGTGACTACCTAAATCGCTGTCTATGACCTTTGGAATTCCCCAGCGACTAAAAAGACTGTTGAATAAAATTTTAGCTGTAGTTGCCGCGGAATTGTCCTTACATGGGAAAGCTTCAATCCATTTTGAAAAAGGGTCAATCACTGTGTGGCAATATTTATTTCCTCGGCAAGTTTTTGGTAAGGGGCCTATGGAATCAATTTGAACACGTGCCCAGGGACCTTCAATTCTTTGATGCTGTATTGGAGCTTTTGGTCCAGAGGTATCAGCATTTACTATTGCGCACGATAAGCAGTTATCAATCCATTGCGAAACATCCATGCAAACACCGGGCCACCAACCCGTATCCAACACGCGTTCTAGTGTGAGTTCTTTTCCTCTGTGACCTTGCTCGTACCAATGTGTTTCAATGAGAGACAGAGACGAAAGTCAAATACAACTCTATTTTACTGGTAGTTATTCAAACACACACAGGGATAATAATAAAACCACACATACACACAAGAACTAATAAAAGCAGTTAGAAAGAATCACAGCATGGTTGCATGAGCAGGAGATTCGTTGGTATCCTTGACGAGAGTATATTTACCTTCGATGTAGAAGAGGCTTTTTTCTATCTCCTCCAGGCCCATCAGTTCTCCCCCTTACCTGAGTTCTGCAGGGCATATAAAACAGAGTTATTCTGCTTATGTCTTCCAGTAATAAAATTATGATGGATTCTACCAACAATGCTGCTGATTTTTTCATGCCAAAAGCTGTGTGCTGGGGTTTAATTGGATTTTATTGAAATTATGGTTTTGTCCTCATTCTTATTATATTGTTCTGTTGTTGGCCAGCCTGAGTCCCATTCTGGGGGAGGGGCAGGATAAAAAAAATCTATCGAAATAAATAAATACAAAGCCATCAGCAAATGGACAACTGGAGGAACAATGGCCACTCCTTCCCTGGGCACCCTCCATGCCCACCTGCTCAGTTCTTCTACTGCAGAACAAAGAGGTCCATAGAGCAGAATGAAGGCTGCAGTAGCATTAGAGTGTAGTGGTAGCAAGAGAGCCAGTTTGGTGTAGTGGTTAAGTGCGTGGACTCTAATCTGGGAGAACCGGGTTTGATTCCCCACTCCTCCACTTGCACCTGGCTGGATGACCTTGGGCAAGCCGTAGTTCTGATAAGAGCTGTTCTTGAAAAAGAGCAGTTTCTTTCAGAGCTCTTTGAGTCCCACCTACCTCATAGGGTGTCTGTTGTGGGGAGGGGAAGGGAAAGGAGTTTGTAAGCCGCTCTGAGACGCCTTCGGGTAGTGAAGGGTGGGGTATAAATCCAATCTCCGCCGTCTCCTCCTCCTCTTCTTCTTCCTCTTCTTCTTCCTCCTCCTCCTCTTCTTCTCCTTCCATTATTATGGCAAGGTATTGACTGGTCAAAGCACCATTCATGGAGGTGTGAATGTCTGTATAAAACACACCCATATTTGCAGTAGATCTGGGGGGGAAGCTCCTGTGAAATATTTTCTCTTTTGGAATTATTATTATTTGGTTGTTTATAATCTGCCTTTTCTGCTTAGACTCAGGGTGAATTACATAGTTTCTGTCAAGAGCTCTCTCAGCCCCACCCACCTCACAGGGTGTCTGTTGTGGGGGGGGAAGGGAAAGGAGTTTGTAAGCCGCTCTGAGACACCTTTAGGTAGTGAAGGGCAGGGTATAAATCCAATCTCTTCTCTTCTAAATCAAGTACAGCCAACAAGATGGGACCTGTGTTTTGGAATGAGTGAAATGCCATTTAAGACATTTTTTTTTTGGGGGGGGTGTTATGTGCTGTCAAGTTCCTTCCAACTTATAGTGACATTATCAAGAGAGCTAGTTTTCTGTAGAAGACAAAGAAGAAGCGAAGAGTAGATTGGATTTATATCCCATCCTTCACTACCCAAAGGAGTCTTGAAGTGGCTTACAATCCCTTTCCTTTCCCCTCCTCACAACAGATACCCTGTGAGATAGGTGGGGCTGACAGAGAGAGCTGCCCTTGAGAGAACAGCTCTGAAAGAACTTATGACTGACCCAAGGTCACATCAGCAGCTTTGTGTGGAGGAGTGCTGGATGAAACCTGGTTTCCCCAAAGTAGAGTTTGCATTCCTAACCAGAGTTGTAATTACAACTCAGTTGTAATTCTGAGTGATCTCCAGCTGTAACCTGGAAATTGGCTACAATGGTTCCCCAGGAGGAAATGGCTGGTTTGGAGGGTGGAGTCTATGGCATTGTACCTGTCTGAGGTCCCACTCCTCCTTAAACCCTACCCTTTTCAGGCTCCACCCCTCAAATCTCCAGGAATTTCAGAAACTGGAGGTGGCAACCCCATCTCCTTCCCAGCCAACCATCAACCTACCTTTATCTGCCCCTCTGACTTTAGATTTCCATCTCCTCTCCTCTCCCTGCAGCCTCTACCTAGGAAGAATACAGTCTTTCTCCACAGTGTGGACCAAAGCAGCTCACATCATTGTCCTCTTCCCCTTTTGATCTGAACAACAACCCTATGAGGAAGGTTAGGCTGAAAGTCTGTGAGTGGTTTGAAATTACCCAATCAGCTTCCACTGCAAGAACCTGGGTTTGGAAGACCCTGCTCTGAAGAGCTAACTGCTACGTCACACTGGCTGTCATGGGGGGGGCACCTCAGCAGGATATAATGACACAGAGTCCACCATTTTCTCCAGAGAAACAGCTCTCTATCATCTGGAGAGCAGCTGTAATTCTGAGTGATCGCCAGCCCACACCTGGAGATTGTATAAATATGAAGACACTCCTTGAATGAATTACGAACAAAAGCAGAAAACTTATATTGTATGATACAATTCAAACAATTTGGAATCTTTGTTACAGAACCCTTATATATATATTTTTAAAGAGCTAGGATCAAAAAGTGCTTAATACAAAGGGGAAATACATTTAAAGCCTGCAAGGTAATGTGGGAAAGTGACAATTTCATCTTAAATGGTATAACTGTGTATAGTAATGCAAGTTCTACTTGTGAAAGTGCCTTTGTTGTGTATTTTATCCAGTGTGATTGTTTAAAGCTATACATTGAGAGTATCACAAGACCATTGAAGTTAAGAATTATGGAACACATTACAAGAAATAAACGTGAAACAAGGGAAGCACCACTTACAGAGCATTTTGTCTCTCACAACCACAAAGAAGATCAATTTAGATGTGGTGTGCTCTTTGTTGCAGATTCAAAATGCTAATTGGCTATGAAGGAATTACTTCGTCAGGAACACAGGTGGATCTTTAAATTAAACACCTTGATTATCTCAGTTCAGTTTTCCTTCCTTTGGTTTACCCACCAGTTTGTTTGAAACTTCATTCTTAGAAATATAAAAATATAAAATAGGATATTATGTACTGATGTAAGTTGTATCAGAATATTGTGACTTCAGATTGTCAGTACATACTTAATGGCATATGTTGTGTGTTAATCACCAACACTATTGCAGAAGCCTAATCAGCAGAAAGAGAACCTATCAGTGGAGTGAATGGAAAACTAGTAAAGGAGAATTGTTGAAACTCTATTTCAGTGAGTATGTATGTGCTGACAACTGGGGATATAGTTAATATGTTGTAATATAGTAAATATGACATGGAAATATAATTTTCAGTTCACAGCTAAAGAGTACCAGCTATCTGAAGAAGCGAAATGTGAACGCAGCAGTGAAGCCAGCCATGTATAGCTGTACTTACATAAGACATGGAACTATTGTACTCCTGAAGTTTTTCATACAAAAGAATTGTGGACTCTAATTGTATTCTACCTTTGTATTAAGTACTTTTTGATCCTAGCTCTTCTCCGCCTTCTTGTCTGGGTCTGACCTCACCGCAGTTAGTTATTTACATAACTAAATAACGTAGACATCTTTTTTGACTAAATAATCTAGACAGCTTTTTTGAAGACGGAGTCAAAAGGCTGGGACACCAGTGGGAAAGACAAATGCAGATTCAGCCGTATTCATCTGGTGTTAAAACACATTGTGTCACAACAGCACGGAACTGGCGAGAAACACAGGTGTAGATTCAGCCTAAGACTGAAGTCATGTGGCTGGGGAGGGCTGGGCTGGCAGAATGTTTGCAACTGCCTACTCTGGATGGTGTTCAACTTATTCCAGTGAACTCGTAATTCATTCACGGAGTGTCTTCATATTTATACAATCTCCTCCCATGAGCTCTCATTTTTGATACACACCTGGAGATTGGCAACAATGGTTCCCAGGAGGAAAAGTACAGTCTTTCTTCGCAGTGGAGACCAAAGCAGCTTACATTATTCTCCTCTCCCCCTTTTGATCTGCACAACAACCCTGTGAGGTAGGTTAGGCCGAAAGTCTGTGACTGGTCTGAAATCATCCACTCAGCTTCTACAGAAAGAACGTGGGTCTGGCAGACCCTGCTCTGAAGCACTAACTTCTACATCACACTGGCTGTCCTAGGAGGGCTGCTGGTGGTGAACAGGAGCAAGCAGGCATGCCTAGGTAAGTTATGCCAGTCAGGTGTCATCAAGTCACCCAGAGGGTGCTGCCAGGCCTAGGGTAGCCAACCTCCAAGTGGAGCCTGAAGATTGCATGGTATCACAATGGAACTCCAGACAATTTCGGCCTAACCTACCTCACAGGGTTGTTGTGCAGATCAAAAGGGGGAGAGGAGAATAATGTAAGCTGCTTTGGTCTCCACCTGGAGAAAATAACTGCTTTGGAGGGTGGACTCTATGACATTCTATTCAGCTGAGGTCTCTCCCCTCCCCAAACTCTGGCTTCTGTAGACTGCACCACAAAACCTCCAGGAAATTCCCAACCTGGAGCTGGTGACCCTAGACAGGATTGGTCCCAATGAGTTCCCCACAATGGCCAAAGTAGGCATGGAAAGGGCCTTCTACCCTTTCCTTTTTACTGACAGAACCAAGCTTGGTTCCCTAGCAACAGCCACTGAGGGGAAATTGAGCCCCACTGCATGAGGAAAAGAGAATGTTTTGATGGCTGGTGGCTTACCTCAGTAGCCAGCCAGCCGCAGAGGAGCTGAGCAGTGGTAGAAGCAGCTTCATCAGGAGAGACAGCTGCTTTGGCAGTTTATTCAGAAAGGGAAGAATGGCTAAGGTGCCATTGGGTAGGGGAGAGGAGCAGACCCAGCACCCAGTGTACAGATTTAACCCAGTTCTACGTGTTAAGATTTGCATCTCAATGGAGTCAACACTTGAAAATAGTTCCTGCCTCTCCAGCTGTTTTTCAGTTCCTATACTGAAGTTCATAGACCCTGTAGCTGGAGACATTTGGGATTCAACTAGAGACACACAGAGTGGATGCTCAACCACATAGCTATAGACTCTCCAAGGTAAGCTAACCCCCATACCTTCTCTGCCAGCTGTTTTGTGATTAGAATTGTCTGCACTATCTTATATAAAAAACTGTAGCAATTGTTACCATATAAGAGGTATTTCCTGTAATCTAGAACTTCATTCTTTCAACTGGAGGTGTTGAGGATTGAATCAGGGACCTTCTATGTGCAAAACAGACACTCAGCCACTGAGTCAGAGACCCTGCCTAAATTAAGTTGCCTTATTCTGAGTTAGTAACAAAAATTTAAAAGAGCTGTTCTACAGTAACCCTAGTTGAATAGAAAAAGTGAAAGAGCTAAAATGACTTATAAAACAGTGTCTTAATTATTCAGTTCGAATACAATCATAATGATCATCTGCTGCAACACAACTACAATAGCAATAGCATATGTCAGTATAATACAATTGACAATATGATATTATGATGAAATCCTAGACAGATAATCATTTTATGAATGCTCATCAGAACATTATAAAAGAAACTGTAAGTAATAAAGACTTCAGTGTATAAGTTTTCTTATGACATTAGCAGTAAAACCTGTATATGTTAACAACCACAGTATATCAAAAACTGGGAAATAGATGAATTTTATAGAAATGTAAGTTTCTCAATATATATATATATATATAATCACTTACATGTCACCCTCTGCCATTGTATCAAAACCAAAAGCAACAGTTCTAACATGGCCAATTCTGAAGCATAGAAAAGAATGATTTCACCAATGTATCCCCTATGTAGATTAATTTATTCTGCTGAAATAGCTAAAGAGATCGTCCACCCTTCCTACATGTTTCTGTGAAAGAGGAAGAACAGCATGTCTACCCGTGAAGAGCTTCCTGTAGGATTGTGCTGTGAGGGATTTCCAGGGTCCTTCTTGCACAAGAGAATGTCCTGTCTCTATGGTCTTGTGATAGGTTTTAAGAAGGCACTTCACTCGAGCAGCATTTTAAGTGAAGCAGCATCCTGACCCATGCCTGTTTTAGTTTGGGATTAATTAATATCAGGATAACAGCATGCCCAGAAGGAGAAAAAACAGCTACATTACTAAGCAACATAAAAAGCCAAGTGTCGCTCATATCATTCCAGATCAGTACTCCCTGAGCAATGACTGCTAAAAAACAAGATAGGTACAGAACTGTGAAGGGAACAAGAGCTTTGATGGCAGTCAAGTGAACTTGAGTGTTGAGATCCTGGATGCCAGATCCATAGCTTTGCATACGTCTTTTGTGCATCCACAGAGAGGTCATTAACAAGATGGACGATGCCAAAAATATCATTAAAGGAATGAGATTTGGAGCAGTAGCTAGAAAATCTATGTACATATATAAGTCAGGCAATTTAATTCCTGAATCACTGACATTCAAAAGTGATTTGTTGGAATCACACATAGAGAAGCCATTGCTCAAGCTTGTGACTAAAGAAATAGCCATAATAGCAGAGAAGACAACTGAGCCCAGAAGCAACCATGGCACCAGTCCCGAAAATCGTAGCTTCACTTGGAGGAAAACAGCGTGGGAGAAGGTGGCGATCTTTGCCAAGTAGAAAACACTGAGCCAGGTGGCAAACCAAATGGTGGCAGTTTTTGCAAAAATCAACCCGATGTGAAGCATTAGATATACATAATGACAATTATGCTTATCCTTAGAAAAGAAACCCTTAGTTATATCCAGAAATACGACTGCTAGCCATGAAAATCTGGACAAGCCAAGACAGGTCAAGATCTGGTCATTTGGGGATAGTTTCCTTCTTCTGAACCAGTCAATGTAATTCATGAGGACAATAAATCCATTTGCTACCATTCCAACAAGGGTTTCAATAACCAGAAGGATAGAACTGATTACCATGAATACCGAAACCTCCATCTTTCTGAGCACCAAAGAAAACTGTTTCTTCTGTGATGTTCGCAATTTGCCCCAAGCTGTCCTTTCAGTGATATCAACCCAGCAGAGCACAACACTATGGCCTTCAAGTTAGGAACTGAAAAAGATCTAGAGAGGCAGGAGCTCTTTTTTAGTATTGACACTGTCAAGATGCAAATCCTACTAGAAAGCGTTGGGTTACTATATAGCTATACCCTGTTCTAGGATTTCATATTTGCACATTTGACTGAGATGCTGAATATGATGTGTGCATCTGTCTTTACAAATGGTGATGCACTCTCCTTTCAGGATTTGTTTCCTCGAAACCAATATCTTCCCATATCCATCCGTTATTACTAGTTATTAATTTGATTGAATTTTGCACTAGTAGCCCTTTCCCAGGCACCTTCGAGGGCAGCCCAACATAGAGTGCATTTCAGAAAACCAACCAGGCTAGAAAAGCATGGATTAATGTGGAAAAAGCAAAGAAAGGAGCCAATAGAAGCAAACAGCGAAACTGGGCTCATGATGAGCAACCCCAAGGTCTTAACCTATTCTGACACCTTGCCAATTCAAGGTTATCCAGGCGCTCCAAAGAATCAGCCTTACTGACCTGCACTATCTCTGTCTTGTGTGGATTCAGTTTCTGGTTGCTCTGGCTTAGTTTCAGGACAGAGCACAGCCTTGCTGTACTGTTTCAGAGTGGAGGCAGATGCATCTGGAGTCCTAGATAATGAAACACAAACTTCATTGTCACCTCCATGTTGATGAGATCCCAACCCAGGACATATTCCCCAACTAGCTTGTTCCGCTCCTATGGCTAGATAAAAACATTGAAACAACTTTTAGCTTTTCCCTCTAAAGCAAACCCTGTAGGTCTAGTGAAATAATACATGTCAGATAAGCCAAGTTGGGGTTTTGCAAGCCAGGATCATAGCCACATGTACCTCCAGGGGTTCACCTGCCAAAGCTTTTATTCCTCATGCAGGCTCATGGGAGCTACGAGAGGGTAGAAGGGTCTTCAGGCTTCCCTCCTGTGCTTTTTTCCCAGGCAGAAATGGCCTCAGGGGGGCTCTTTGCCCCTTTCACGGGCGCCATGTGTTATTAGTCACATAATCTGATGACACGTGGAGCCCAAGGAAGGGGAAACAGCACAGGAGGGAAACCTGAAGCCCTCCTCCCCTCTTGTGTTGCATAGGGTGTTAAAAAATATTGTGATTCATTATTTACTACTGAGGCTGCGGTCACACGCAACATTAGCCACGCAAGAGATACGGAAGACAAGCGGAGTTTCCAGTCGCGATCTCACCAGCACATCTGGGAAGCGTAGTGCTTCTGTGGCACAACTGAGGCTTCCTGCCGAAAAAGCGCAGCAAAAAACTAGTACCTTGGAGGTACTAGTTTCCAGAAACTGCGGGGCAAGGGCGGGTGTCTGATCGCGTTTCCGGTGGTATCCGGCGCCCGCCCATGTCCCCTTGCGGAAAAGGGTTTTTTTTTCCCCACGTCTCCGTGGATGCGCACACGCACCCAACGGAGCATGCGCATTCGTAGTGTACACAAAAAAAGAAAACCAGTTCGCCGCGCCGCGCGCTTCTTCATTGCGTGCAGGCGTGTGTTGTGATCGGCACCTCTCCCTTGCCATGGAACCTCCACAGTACCTCCACAGAACCTCCACAGTAGGTCTGATCGCTTTACTGCATGTTAGTTTGCCCCGGGGCAAACAGCCACACTTCTCTTCTGCAGTTTCCTGCCCGTGTGGCAGGGGCCTTAGTTTCTCTGTGTTCTGCCCATGGATCCTGCTTTTGTTGTTGTTCAGTTGCACAGTCAAGTCTGACTCTTCGCAACCCCATGGATCGCAACACCTTGAGAACGTCTTGATGGATTTCCCCCAAAAAGTTTTTCAGGTTCCTTCTTTCACAAGACAATGTCCTCTCTCTAAGTTCTTTTGGTCAGGTTTAAGATGGTGTTTCACTCACATGGCATTTTAAGTTATGTACAATCCTGACCCATGCCCGTTTCCATTTGGGATTCATAGATGCAACGAACATGAAATTGAGCCAACTTCAGAGGACGGTGGAAGACAGGAAGGCCTGGCGGGATATGGTCCATGGGGTCGCGAAGAGTCGGACTCGACCGTGCGACTGAACAACAGCAAATATCAAGATAAGAGCATGTCCGGAGAAATACACAGCACTCACAGTCTGAAAAAGTACAGATGTTGAAGTGGGATCACTGGTTCTCCAAACTCTCGTTATTTGCAAAACTGGAGAGCTTTGGTGGCACTTAAATGAACACTGGAGCTCTCCACAGCTCCATCATGTGATAACAATAAGAGCATAAAAACAGAGAAGATGACTGAGCTCAGAAGCAGCCATGGGACCAGTCCAAGGAATCTTTGATTCATGTGGAGGAAAATGGGGTGGGAGAAGATGGCGATCTTCATCAAGTACCAAACACCAATACAGGCAGGAAACCGAAAATTGACATTGTTTGCAAATAGTGGGACCTATTTCCGCCCCACAGCCTTATTTGTCCCAGGCAGCCTTGCCTTGGCTGCTGCCTGGGACCCATACCCAGCCTCCAGAATTCAAGATGGGCCCTGCCCATGCCACCAAAAGACCTTCCCAACCTGCTTTGCTTAGGGTCTAGGCTGCTGGTAGAACCCTCAGGGGAGACTAGGCTGCTGTTTATAAAGGCCATTTAGCCCTTTGTATCACCACTTTCCCATGCAGGTTGTTCTCTGGCTTCTGTCCCTCAGGGCTGCCCTCCAATTCACCTCCCCCCACCAGCTTATAGAATCATAGAATCACAGAGTTGGAAGGGGCCACACAGGCCATCTAGTCCAACCCCCTGCTCCATGCAGGATCAGCCAAGATCATCCCTGATGAGTGTTTGTCCAGCCGCTGCTTACAGACGGCCAGTGAGGGGGAGCTCACCACCTCCCCAGGCAGCTGGTTCCCCTGCTGCACAACTCTTACTATAAAAACGTTTCTCCTAAGATCCAGCCGGTACCTTCTCGCCCTTAATTTAAACCCATTATTGTGAGTCCTCTCCTCTGCTGCCAATAGGAACAGCTCCCTGCCCTCCTCTAAGTGACAGCCCTTCAAATACTTCAAGAGAGCAATTATGTCCCCCCTCAATCTCTTCTTCTCCAGACTTCTTCCTGAAGCTCTGCTGGGGCTGGGCTGGGACTTTGTCACCTGCCAGGTCCACTCTGCCATCCACCCTGGGTCCCACTGTGGGGTCATCTTCTTCTCTTCCTTGGATGGCCCCGTTGCTCTCTTCACCTGTTACCTTGATCTCCTGGTGTGCCCAATGTGGGCCATGGGCAATGTGGGAAACGGTGGGCTCTCCTCCTTTGGAGGTTTTCAAACAGAGGCTAGATGGCCATCTGACAGCCATGTGAATTCTGTGAACTTAGGCCGATCATGAGAGGGAGGCTGCAGGAAGGGTTGCCTCAGCGCTTCGTTCTTGTGGCCCTTTTTTACACATGCAGGGAAATGCTGATCGCCACTTTGGGGTCAGGAAGCGATCTTTCTAGGCACAAAAGAAAAGTGTTTCCTCTGCTGCAATATTCACACTTTCCATCAACAGCACATAGCACAACATTTGGGCTCTCCGTTTAAGAACCCAAAAACATCTGGCCCTGTTACCATGCAAATCTTCCTGGGAAAGTCCATGTAACTAAGTCTATGTCTTGTTCTAGGATGTCATATTTGCATGTTTTAAAAAGGTAAAGGTAAAGTCTCCCTTGCTCAAAAGCCAGTCGAGTCCGACTCTAGGGTTGCGGTGCTCATCTCCATTTCAAAGCCGAAGAGCCAGCGCTGTCCGAAGACGTTGCCGTGGTCATGTGGCCGGCATGACTAAACACCAAGGCGCACGGAACGCTGTGACCTTCCCACCGAAGTGGTCCCTATTTATCTACTTGCAATTTCTTGCTTTCGAACTGCTAGGTTGGCAGGAGCTGGAACTAGAGACGGGAGCTCACTCCGTCATGCGGCAACCTGGGTCTCGAACTGCTGACCTGCCGACCTTCCACAGCCTGCAGTTCAGCGTCTTAACCACTTGAGCCACCGCAGCATGTTTTACTTCGATACTACTTGTGACCTTTGCATTTGTTTTCACAGATGATGATGTACTGTTCTTGTGGGCTTTGTTGACTTAAAAGTCATATTGGTCAAATTCCATTCATTATTATTAGTTGCTTTATTGAAGGAAAAGCCTTTCTATTGATTGATTCCCTGCATTTCTTGGTTCTAAGGAGACAGTCGTGGGAGTGGCAGAGCTGTCCCCTGCCATTCATCTGATGAGTCTGGCTCTGATGAGCCTCCAGCCACATTGTGGCACCTGCAGTGTTAACCTCCCTGGGGCTTCCCTCCCCATCGTCATGGGTGCAGACCGGTGCCTTAAATGGCCAGACGGTTTCTTTGCCTTGCCTGTGTGGGTGAAGATTCTTCCCCTCTCCATCAGATGCTCTTAGTTGGTGGCCTGGGACTCCCTGCCTCCCACAAGTGTTTGGATTCTTAACAAAAAATGTTAAAATATTTACTTAATTACATTAAATTGCTGAAAAAGCAGGGAGGCTCTTACAAGAAGGAGGCTCTTATGTTCTCCTCAGGAGGTTTGGTGTCGGGTGCCATCAGTACGCGGATGACAACCAGCTCTTCCTCCTGCTGGATTAACAGCCCAAGACGGCCCTCTCAGCACTGAATGGGTGTCTGGATGCTGTGGTTGGGTGGTTGAGGCAGAGCTGGCTGAAGCTGAATCCAACTAAGACTGAAGTCATGTGACAGGGGAGGGCTGGGCTGGAAGAGTGTTTGCAGCAGCCTGCTCTGGATGGTGTTCAACGTATTCCAGTGAACTCTGTGAAAAATTTGGGGTCTGGCTGGATGCCTCGCTTACCTCGGACAAGCAGGTATTCTCGGTGGTGGAACAGGCTTTTTCCTATCTCCTCCAGGCCCATCAGTTGTCCCCCTACTTGTCTGGGTCTGACCTCACCACAGTGATTCATGTGGCGGTCACCACCAGACTAGATTACTGCAATCCCTTCTATGCATGGCTGCCCTTGAAGGTGCTTCAGAAACCTCTGATTGCTCAGAAAGTGTCTGTGAGATTGTTGACAGATTTACTGTGGCTTGCACACATCCAGCCCATTGGTTTCCAGGTCAAATTCAAGGTGCTGGTATTAACTTTCAAAGTACTAAACTGTCTGGGACTGTCATACATAAAGGGCCGCTTCTCCTGTTGTGATGCCTATGTTGACTTCCTTCAGCCACACATGGGTTTTTGGTGGTACCTGGCCCTCGATTTGCCCATGTGGTTGTAATAAGGGAGAGGGCCTTTTCCATCATAGCCCCGACTTGGTGGAATGCTCTTTCTGAGGAGACTTGTGCCCTGCAGGACTTACCTGAGTTCTGCAGGTCATATAAAGCAAAGTTATTCTGCTAGGCCTCCCAGTAATGAAATTATGGTGGATTCTACCAACATTGCTGTTGATGTTTTATGCCAAAAGCTGTGTGCTGAGGTTAATTGGATTTTATTGACATTATGGTTTTCTCCTTGTTCTTGTTCTTATATTGTTCTGTTGTTAGCCACCCCGAGTCCCATTCTGGGGGAGGGGCAGGATAAAAAAAAATCTATCGAAATAAATAAATGCACAAGAAAGCCATCAGCAAATGGACAACTGGAGGAACAATGGCCACTCCTTCCCTGGGCACCCTCCATGCCCCCCTGCTCAGTTCTTCTACTGCAGAACAAAGAGGTCCATGGAGCAGAATGAAGGCTGCAATAGCATTAGAGTGTTAATACATTATCATGGCAAGGTAATGACTGGTCAAAGCACCATCCAGGTGGGTAATGAATCTTACCCCAACTGAATGTGTGAATGTCTGGGCAAAACACACCCACATGTTTGCATATGAGAAATCTAAATATGTTATAGCAATATACTCCAAACAGTCAATAGGGGCTAGAGCTTCTATAAGCAACATATCTAATTGTCATCTTCCAGGTCAACAACTGAAAGTGTATGTTTATGCCCTATTTGTAAGCCTTTTGTATGATCACCACACCTTGGATTTACTTTTCTGTCTTCCCTTCTTGTAATTTGTATTAGTACCCTCCCTTTTTTCTGTAGTTTATAGAAAATGCAATTAAAAAAAAAACCCTTCGGGGGACTTTAAAAAGCACACATCCACATTTGCAGGAGATCTGGGGGGGAAATTGTGCCTATGAAATATTTTCTCTTTTGGAACTATTATTATTTGGTTGTTTATAGTCTTCCTTTTCTGCTTAGACTCAAGGTGGATTATATAGTGTAAATCAAGTACTGCCAACAAGATGGGACCTGTCTTTTGGAATGAGTGAAATGCCATTTAATACAATTTTTTTGGGGGGGGGTGTTATGTGCTGTCAAGTTCCTTCCAGCTTATGGAGCCAGTTTGGTGTCGTGTTTAAAAGCAATGGTCTCTAATCTTGAGAACAGGGTCTGATTCCCCACTCCTCCACATGCAACTGCTGGTGTGGCCTTGGGTCAGTCAAAGTTCTCTCAAGGGCAGTTCTCTCAGAGCTCTCTCAGCCCCATGGACCTCACAGGGTGTCTGTTGTGGGGAGAGGAAGGGAAAGGAGATTGTAAACCGCTCTGAGACTCTTCCTCCTCCTATTAATGATGTCCAAAATATCTGGAAATTAACAGCCTTGTCGAGGTCTTGAGAACTGAGGGCTCTGGCTTCCTTTATTAAATCAATCCACCCCATGTTAGGTGTTCCTCTTTTCCTGCTACCGTCAACTTTTCCAAGCATTATTGTCTTTGCTAGTGAGTCTTGACTATGGGTGTGCATTCAGTTTATTCAAATGGGGGAAAAAAACTTATCGGTATTTTTTCTGGGTTTTTAAAGTCAAATCAGATTCTCTAATCTGATTTGACTACTGATATAGCTGAGCCTGAATAGAAGCCAGTATTAATCAGCTTTTATGTAGGCATGGCTTGGAGAAAGCATTTAAAGAGACCGTGGTTCTTTTAAATGCCTTCTGAGTTTACTCACCAAGTTGTGTTACCGTGGAGGTGTGCTGCTGTGGAACATGCCTGCAAAGTTCACACTTGCTGTGGAGACATGAGGCTTGGAGAAGGCAGGAATTTTAAGGGACAGTCCCTTTAAGTGCCTTTCCCCCCTCCATTGGATGGGGGCACTTTCTTCTGGGGCCCATGGGTCAGGGGCCCCTGCTCCAATCTTTTGGGAACTTGGGAGGGGGGGCTGAGAAGAGGCACCACAGCTATATTGCAAATTTGGTGTCTCTACCTCAAAAAACAGCCCCCTCAGAGCCCCAGATACGTCCAGATGGATTCTCCATTATATCCTGTAGGGGCCATTAGGTATAATGGTCCCCATAGGGTATAATGGAGCAAAAAAAAAATCAGCAAGCTCAGTTATTTCCAGAATCTCAAAACTATACTTATTTTGAGATTGAGGAATGTCAGGAAATACCAATATTTTTCAGGTTCAATACACGCAAACCCAAGAAATACCATTATTTCTTCTTCTAAACCCGTAGTCTTGACTTCTCATAATGTGACCAAAATCAATTGCCTCAATGTAGTCATTTTAGGGTCTAGGGAGAGTCCAGGCTTGATTTGATCTAGAACCCACTTATTTTCTTTTTGGCAGTCAATGGCATCCATAAAATTTTCCTCCAACACCATTAAAACATTGTTTTACTTGCTCAGAATCTGCACTATGAAGATTGCACATACAATGATCAACAAGAATAGAGAATGGTCATTCTTGTGTATGCTATAGACATGTTGTCTATCATTTAAGTGTGTCTGAGTTTATCCTGTTTTCTATCCTTTTCAATCATGGCGTACTGTGCTTCTGTCCTTCCTGCCCACCATTAAGTTAAATAAGAAGAGGACCATTCTTCACAAACTCAAGAAATGCATTAGATCAATTAACAGGCTTTTCAAAATCTTTAAAATAATCATAAATAGCAATAGATGGAACTGGGCAAAGAGTAATTTTAAGTGAATGAATTCCAAAAGAATAGCGCATCGCCTTTGGTGAAGAAAGATGCAAACATCATACAGAGCAAACATATTATCTCTGTAGAATGTGCAAATATTAAATATTAGAACAGGGTATAGTTATAACCCAGTCCTATGTGTTAAGATTCGCATATCAATGGAGTCAACACTTGAAAATAGTTCCTGCCTCTCCAGATGTATTGCAGTTCCCATGCTGATGTTCATAGAGTTGTGCTCTAAGGTTGTGCTCCAATATTACTGAAAGGACAACAGTGGGAAAAGTGTGAACATCACAGCAGAAAGATGATTTTTTGTGTGCTCAGAAAGATGATGCCTGCCTTATTCACAATAATCAGTCATATGCTTCTGGTTCAAAAGCAGGAAACTATCCCCAGACAATCTGATTCTGACCTGTCTTATCCAGACTTATGTGGCAAGCAACAGTGAATCTGGTTTCCTTTTTTTCTGGGCACCTATCAATTGAATTATCTACAGTTTAAAAAGTTTATTGTTGTGCAAATATTTACACATACTGCAGTCTTTGGTCTGCTGCCTGGCTCAGTGCTTTCGACTTTGCAAAGGTCACCATCTTCTCTCATTCTCTTTTCCTCCAAGTGAAGCAAAGATTCTCTGGGCTAGTCCTGTGTCTGCTTCTGAGTTCAGTCATCCTTTCGGGTATTATGGCTGTCATTCTGTCATGAGAGCTTTTCTGTGTGTACTACAGTACCAGAATTTTGGGAGGAGGAGCTCGCCCAAGCCTGGGGGCGGGGGATTGGTGAAAAGTGCAACCTTATATTTGAATACTGCCCCCTGGTTGTCACAAGCTGGCGCAATGGCTTGTCCGTTGGCAATCTGCACATTACTTTTCAGCAGAGCTTTTTTTGTAGAAAAAGCCCAGCAGGAACTCATTAGCATAGTAGGCCACACCCAACAGAAACTCATTAGCATATTCAGCCACACCCATGACAGCATAGCTCATTAGCATATTAGATCCCACCCCCATGTTACCAGAAGTATAGTCATCCAGCCACACCCACCTTTTGCTTCTTATTCTGTTTACCTTGTTTGTTGTCAAAACCTAGGCCTTTTTTCGTAGCAGGAATTCCTTTGCATGTTAGGCCACACCCCTAATGTAGCCAATCCTAATGAGTTTCTGCTATTGGGTGTGGCCTATTATGCTAATGAGTTCCTGCGGGATATGGTCAACTTGGGAGCCAGCCGGAACTCCGTTCCTGTGTGTTCCTACCCCAAAATAGCCCTGCTTTTCAGCAAAAACAATCCTGAAATTAAAACTGAAGAAGTGAGCAGTGAATCACAAAAGCTCCTACCCTGCCACAAATTTTGTTAGTCTTTAAGGTCTACTGGACTCCTGTTCTTTTCTGAAATTAAAATGTTTGACTTATCACCTTTCTTTCTCTGTCCCAAATCTCATTGCTTTTGTGATATTTTTGTCATTTTCCAGCTTGTTGATTACATCTCTGTGGAAGCACCCAAGACGTCTGCAATGCAATGGGATCGAAGGCAGGGTTCTTAACACATAAGTTGACCTGACTACCATCAAAGCTCTGGCTTCCTTCACTATTTTGTACCTGTCCAGTTTTGTTCTGGTCTCTTTACAATCAATATTTGCATCTAGGATCAAGAGTCACACTTGCACATCCATGCTTGTAGAAGACATAAATGCTGCTTATCCATCTGGACATGCCATTATCTTGACACTAATTGATCCAAAACTGAAACTGGCATGGGTCTGGATGTTGAGCACCCTTCTCAGCTCATCGATATCCAGCCCTTTCTAACCCTAAAGAGATTTATTCTCGGTGCTGAAAGACCACTCAGTGAAGATAACCTTAGTTTTATGAACTGGCTTTTGCAACATTGGTGCTAAACCAAATCTGAGTTAAGCACTTTGCATTTGGGTTTATTTTCCTTTTTTATTTTCACAGACTGTCTGGATTAGGGATGGGAACAATGCTACCCGAACTGGTCCAAAGACGGTTCCAGGAGCCCAGATCGACTCTGCTTACAGAGGCGGGCGGTGCGTGAGTTCAAAACCCGTGTATACAGAGGTCGGATTGGCATATTGAAGGCTCGCTATTTCCCAAGAAGTCAGACAACAGCTAGGTTTTATAAATCAGGTTGTCTTTACTAAAGCAATTCTCAGACATACGAAAAACAGATGCATACAAGATTCACACAAGCTCCTTAGTTACAATAGGATACAGAAACGATCAGTGTAGAAAATAACAAAAGCATTAAACTAGGGGGATGACTCTAGGTTGCACGATCATACTTATCTGAGGTCCAGCTGAGAAAAGAAATCTCCTCTTTCAAAGAAGGGCAGCCAAAGCATCAACTGGTGGACTCTAGAACGCACAAAGGCTGGGCCGGCCAAGCCACGTGCGCGTTCCCTGGTCGCGACTCCGGGGAACTTAATAAGAGTCACCTGCAGCACCTTGGTGCACGCTAAGGGAGGGGAGGGTCAACCAGAGAAACAAAGGCGCGTTTCTCTTTTTAAAACCTATGCTGTGGGCATGGTCTTACCTGCCATAAACCCTGGGGTACGTCCTCTATTCTATCGCTATAGGTCGAACAGGGGGTGACGTCCTAATGAAAGGGGGGAAGGCAATATGCAGATATTCTATCCTACATCAAAGCAGGGGCCATGTGGTGAGGTGCGAACCTCCGTTTCCATTGGCAACCTTTTGAGTTGTAGAGATGTTGCTGGTCCAAAGCCATAAACCGTATTGTCTTTTTGATGCCAAACCAGATAGTGGGAAGGGTTGCGTGCTTTCCCACAGTCCATCAATGGTGGCAGAGCCTGTTGTTTCTCCAAATGTCCTCCTTGTGCCTAATGGCGGTGACCTCCTTGGTCCAGGGGCACATTGGGAAAATTCCAGGGAAGCATGTGTGCATGGCCGGCATCTCAGCAATGCCCAGTATGGACAGCGTGAGGTGTAAGACCAGCCATTCAAACGCATAAGAGCAAACACACATACCAGTGAGCCCTGGGTCCCAGAAGCACACATACATAGACATTTGATCAACACAGCATAAGCACAATACAGACAAAATGCAATTGCAAATACACACATAGTAACAGTCCCCCCTTTCCTGACATCTGGACCCCGTCCAGATATGTCAGGATCATAAATCCATTGATCCTAGATGAAGGCGTTCACGTCAATGGGTGGCATGGTAGCAGGGGCATGCCAAGCAGGTGGGGGGGCACACAGCAAGTCCAGTGTGAGCAATCCAGAGGCAGACTGGTTTGGGGTGGCCATGAACAAAGTCCAGAGTCCATGACAAGGTGAGTAGATGATGCAGGCGAGCAGGAACGTTGATGCAGGATGGTTGCCATCACACAGGAAGGGATCCTGGTTCCCACATGGCCCTGCTATCTAAGCTACTCGGTGGAGGACGAATTTTTATTAGAAAAATGTCCTATCCCTGGCAGAAGAAGAGCCAAATTAAAAATGGGGGAAGTGGCCACAGACAAGTATGAGCACCATTTTTGCACAGTTGAACAGTGTGCACCTCTGGCAACCATTGATGTCAAACCTAAACTTCCAACAAAAATCACCTGGGTCATGGTTCACAAACCAAGGTCCATGTGATCTAACCCCAATGAGCATCCCACAACCTTCCATGTGGTTTTTGGATGTTTATGTAGCTTGTGGTGGTGGCATCCATGGCAGACATGCTGGCGCCGATCAATAGCAATGCAGGCATGGATTTCTGCAGGCATGCCTCACATTAGTTAGAGGCAGAGAGGGAATGGAAATGATAATCAAACAATGGATGGCTAGACTTCTGCTGCCCTGGAAACACCAGTGGCCCTCCAAATCTTGACAGGCAGTACTGGCCACCAGTAAGATAGCTCCCATTCTGCTCTGTGGGAGCAGATTGATATATGTCCCCAGCTCACATGCAGCACATGCGCTGTGCCCCATCAAAGCAGTGGAGGTGGAATTCTGCAGCCGTGGAAACACCAATAGTGGCCCTCCAAAGCTCAGCAGGCAGTGCTGGCCACCAGTAAGAGAGCTCCCATTCTGCTCTATAGGATCAGAATGATACATACCCCCCAGCTCACACACAGACTTTGTCTTCCGTTGACAGCAGGCATCCCTGTCAATCAAAAGATGAACTGGTTTGGTAAATGGGAAAGTCGATGAAACAAACCTCCATTTTCCCAGTTCATGTGCATCCCTAGTCTGGATTTCTGTTTTCTTAATAAAGTATACCACTTACAAGTTTCTAGTTTCTAAACTACTCTACTTATGATATATGGAATTTACCTTTTTTACTTTGTTTCAATCCACCCCACTGCCCATATCTAGGGCCAAACTAGACATTACAGCTGCCATGGGTCTGGCCCACGGGTGCAGATACCCTTTTAGAGAAGAATTTGGCTCATGGCATTGGGGGATGAGGAGACCATGTTCCCCCTCATGGCATTTTTTTACATGGGCAAAATCTTCTCTAAACGGCATCTAGTTTGGCTCTTATCAGCCAAAACACAGAAAGGGGCCTTCATATGGAGCATGTCTCAGGTACTTGAACACCCAGTGGTTTTGCCCACAGATACGCACACAGAGAGACCTGTGCCACTGTGTTCATTTGTGAAATGTTGGAGAGTGTGGTGTCATTTTTAATTTTTCCAGGTAGACTACTTCCCGTACTCTTTTTTTAAAAACCTGTAACTATTTGGGATTCAATTAGAGACACACAGAGCAGATGCTCAACCACATAGCCACAGACCCACCCAGGTAAGCTTATCCATGTACCTTCTCTGCCAGCTCTTATGTGACTGGAATTGTCTGCAGTATCCTACATTAAAAACTGTAGCAATTGTTACCATATAAGAGTCTCAGGCAGAGGTACTTCCTGTCATCTACAGCTTGATTCCTTCAACTGGAGATGTTGAGGATTGAATCAGGAACCTTCTACATGCAAAACAGACACTCTGCCACTGAGGTAGAGAGACCCTGCCAAAATTAAGCTTATACTGAGTTAGAAACAAATAGCTAAAAGAGCTGTTCTACAGTAAACCTAGTTGAATAGAAAAAATGAAGGAGCTAAAAGGACGTTTAAAACAGTGTATTAACCATTCAGTTCAAATACAATTATAATGATCATCCGTTGCAACACAATTACAATATCAATATCATATGGTGGTATAATACAATTGACAATATGATATATTGATGAGATCCTAGACAGATACTAATTTTATGAATGGTCATCAGAACATTATAAAAGAAACTGTAAGTATACGTTTTAATTTGACGTTAGCAGTAAAACTTGTAGATTACATCAACCTCAGTATTTCAAAAAAGTGGGAAATAGATGCATTTTTATATGAACGTAAGTTTTTCAATACGTATCATCACTTACATGTCACCCTCTGCCAGTGTATCCAAATCAAAAGCAACAGTTCTAACCTGGCCAATTCTGAAGCAGAGAAAAGAATGATTTCACCAATGTATCTCCTATGTAGATTAATTTATTCTGCTGAAATAGCTAGTTAAAGAGATCATCCACCCTTCCTACATGTTTCTGTGAAAGAGGAAGAACAGCATGTCTACCCGTGAAGAGTTTCCTGTAGGATTGTGCTGTGAGGGTTTTCCAGGGTCCTTCTTGCACAAGAGAATGTCCTGTCTCTATGGTCTTGTGATAGGTTTTAAGAAGGCACTTCACTCGAGCAGCATTTTAAGTGAAGCAGCATCCTGATCCATGCCTGTTTTAGTGTGGGATTAAGTAATATCAGGATAACGGCATGCCCAGAGGGAGAAGAAACAGTTACGTTACTAAGCAGCATAAAAAGCCAAGTGCCGCTCATATCATTCCAGATCAGTACTGCCTGAGCAATGACTGCTAGAAAACTAGACAGGTACAGAACAGCGAAGGAAGCCAGAGCTTTGATGGCAGTCAAGTGAACTTGAGTGTTGAGATCCTGGATGCCAGTTCCATTGCGTTGCATCCGTCTTCTGTGCATCCACAGAGAGGTCAGTAACAAGATGGACGATGACAAAAATATCATTAAAGGAATGAGATTTGGGACAGTAGCTAGAATATCTATGTACATATATAAGTCAGGCAATTTAATTCCTGAATCAGTGATGTTCAAAAGTGATTTGTTGGAATCACACATAGAGAAGCCATTGCTCAAGCCTGTGACTAAAAAAATAGCCGTAAAAGCAGAGAGGAGAACCGAGCTCGGAAGCAACCATGGCACTAGTCCCGAAAACCTTAGCTTCACTTGGAGGAAAACAGGGTGGGAGAAGGTGGCGATCTTTGTCAAGTAGAAAACACTGAGACAGGTGGCAAACAAAGTGGAGGAAGTGTTTGTAAATATCCACAAGATGGGAAGCATTAGATATACATAATGACAATTATGCTTGTCCATAGAATAGTAATGCGCAGTTATATTCAGAATCACGGCTGCCAGCCACATAAGTCTGGACAAAGCAAGACAGGTCAAGATCTGGTCATTTGGGGATAGTTTCCTGCTTCTGAACCAGTCGATGTAATTCATGAGGGCAATAAATCCATTTGCTACCAGTCCAACAAGGGTTTCAATAACCAGAAGGATAGAACTGATAATCACGAATGCCGAAACCTCCATCTTTCTGAGCACAAAGGAGAACTGTTTCTTCTGTGATGTTCGCAGTTTGCTCCAAGCTATCCTTTCAGTGATACCAACCCAGCAGAGCACAACGCTATGGCCTTCGAGTTAGGCACTGGAAAACATCTGGAGAGGCAGAAGCTCTTTTCTGACATTGACACTGTCAAGATGCAAATTTTACCAGAAAGGGTTGGGTTACTATATAGCTATACCCTGTTCTAATATTTCATATTTGCACATTTGATGGAGATGCTGATTATGATGTGTGCATCTGTCTTTACAAATGGTTATGCACTCTTTTGGGATTTCTTTCCTTGAAACTGATATTTCCCCAAATCCATCTATTATTACTAGTTATTAATTTGACTGAATTTTGCACCAGTAGCCCTTTCCCAGGCATCTTCTAGGGAAGCCCAACGTAGAATGCATTTCAGAAAGCCAACCAGGCTACAAAAGCATGGATTATTGTCAAAAAGGCAAAAGAAAGGAGGAAACCTGTGGTCCAAATGTAGCCAATGGAAGCAAACGGCAAAACTGGGCTCATGATGAGCAACCCCAAGGTCTTACCCTCTTGTGCATTTGCCACCGCAAGGTTATTCAGATGCTCCAAAGAATCAGAGTTACTGACCAGCACTGTCTCTCTGTCTTGTGTGGATTCAGCTTCAGGTTGCTCTGGCTAAGTTTCATGAGCACAGCTTTAATATATCCTGTTTCAGAGTGGTGGCAGATGCACTTGGAGTCCTAGATAATGAAACACAGACTTCATTGTCACCTTCTTGTTGATGAGATTTTTAACCCAGGACACATCCCAACTAGTGTATTCTGCTCCTGTGGTCAGACAAAACCATTGAAACAACTTATGCGTTCTTCCCTCGAAAGCAAACCCTGTAGGTCTAGTGAAACGATGCAAGTCAGACAAGCCAAGCTGGGGTTTTGCAAGCCAGGCTCATAGCCTCATGTACCACCAGGAGTTCACCTGCCAAAACTTTTATTCTTCATTCAGGCTCATGTGTGCTGTGAGAAGACAGAAGTGGCTTCAGTCTTCCCTCCTGTGCTGTTTTCCCAGACAGACGTGGCCTCAGGGGGGGCTCTTTGCCCCTTTCACGGGCACCATGTGTTATTAGTCACATAATCTGATGACAGGTAGAGCCTGAGGAAGGGGAAAATAGGCCCCTTTGTGGCTGGTTTTTCTTAGGAAAACAGCACAGGAGGGAAGACTGGAGCTCCTCCTCCCCTCTTGGAATGTTTATGAGCCTTGAAAAGCAAGTGCATTTTGGCAGGTGAATCCCCCCCCCCCCACATAGTACTTGTGAATGCAACCTAGGTCAGGGGATCCCTGATTCAACTTCTTTCATATAGGATGGTTAAAAAAAAACATTTTGTGATTCATTATTTACTATTTAGTGTTCTGCCCATTGATCCTGCTATGCCTGTTTGCTTTCTGCTTCTGTATTCACATGCCTTCTCCTGTGATGTCTTTTGATAACATGCTGTGTCTTAGTTTCCTGTTGCAAGCCAAATGGTGAGGCCAAATGGCCTAAATAGCCATGCCATATAACCACACATTCTTTCTCACCTCTAAGTGAAGTCTGTCACTACTTCCACGACTTCCCCTTCTGTTTGCCAAGGAGTGATGGGGCCGGATGCCATGATCTTAGTTTTTTTTTTTTTTAATGTTGAGCTTCAAGCCCACTTTTGCACTCTCCTCTTTTACTCTGAGCAAGAGGCTCTTTAGGTCCTCTTCACTTTCAGCCATTAGAGTGGTATCATCTGCATATCTGAGGTTGTTGATCTTTTCCCCAGCAATCTTAATTCCCGCTTGTGATTCATCCAGGCCAGCATTTCGCATGATGTACTCTGCATATATATTAAATAAGCAAGGTGACAACATACATCCTTGTCGTACTCCTTTTCCTATGCTGAACCAATCAGTTGTTCCATATCCGGTTCTAACTGTTGCTTCTTGGCCCTTATACAGGTTTCTCAAGAGACATGTGAGGTGGTCTGGTACTCCCATCTCTTTAAGGACCTGCCATAGTTTGTTGTGATCCACACAGTCAAAAGCTTTAGCATAGTCAATGAAGCAGAAGTAGATGTTTTTCTGGTACTCTCTTGCTTTCCCCATAATCCAGCGGATGTTGGCAATTTGATCTCTCATTCCTCTAAGTGACAGCCCTTCAAATACTTCAAGAGAGCAATTATGTCCCCCCTCAATCTCCTCTTCTCCAGACTTCTTCCTGAAGCTCTGCTGGGGCTGGGCTGGGACTTTGTCACCTGCCAGGTCCACTCTGCCATCCACCCTGGGTCCCACTGTGGGGTCATCTTCTTCCCTTCCTTGGATGGCCCCGTTGCTCTCTTCACCTGTTACCTTG
The DNA here is from genome assembly GCF_001447785.1 of Gekko japonicus. Lineage (NCBI taxonomy): Eukaryota > Metazoa > Chordata > Lepidosauria > Squamata > Gekkonidae > Gekko > Gekko japonicus. The sequence continues at coordinate 4,435 of NW_015207162.1, read as the reverse complement.
ATCTCCTGGTGTGCCCAATGTGGGTCATGGGCAATGTGGGAAGCGGTGGACTCTCCTCCTTTGGAGGTTTTCAAATAGAGGCTAGATGGCCATCTGACAGCAATGTGAATTCTGTGAACTTAGGCCGATCATGAGAGGGAGGCTGCAGGAAGGGTTGCCTCAGTGCTTCGCTCTTGTGGCCCTTTTTTACACATGCAGGGAAATGCTGATTGCCACTTTGGAGTCAGGAAGCGATCTTTCTAGGTCCAAAAGAAAAGTGTTTCCTCTGCAGGGCAGAAGCCCTGTAAATAAACTACGCCAAATCTAAAGTGCTAGTTTTCAGGAAAACACCCAAGAAATCCATTTGGAGTATTCTTGGTACACCAATTGAGCAATGTAGCACATACAGATATCTGGGTATAATCTTCTCAGAAACCCTCTTCTGGCGTCCCCATATCACACAACTGAAGACCGTTGCCATGAACAATCTAGGGGCTTTGCTGAAGTTTTACTTTTCTAGGGGTGGAGGTATGATTGACCCGGTTGTTAAATTATACATGAATAAGATAATTTTCAGCAATGCTGTATGGGGTAGAGATTTTGGGTTGGGACGAATCGCTGCTGTCCCTGCTAGAAACTGTGCAAAATTATTTTATGAGGTGGATTTTGGTCTTACCCAAAGGTTCACCTGTGGCGTTGATGAGGGCTGAACTGGGTATGGTATCCCTGAACGCCAGGGCAAATGTAAGAATTCTCTCATATTGGAGGAAATGTTTAGAACGACCTCAGGATATTCTAGGTGTTCAAAGTTTTGATTTCCTGTTGAAATCCTCAAAAAGATTAGATGGTACTTGAACTCTATTTTATTGAAATACTCAATCCCCGATGACCTATTGGTAAATGAAAGCCAAAAATCTAAACTGAAGGAATAGGTATTTAATAAGGATGGGCTTTTGAATCGACATGTGGTGGTAAGTTACCGTACAGCCCCCTTGTATAAGATCTTTAAAAGAGATCATTGTAGGACTGTATATCTTGAGAAACTAACTACTTTGAAGCTGAGAAGGGCTTTTACTGCCCTAAGGTTCCATGTCATACCCTCAATGGTTTGTATTGGTCACTTTCTGGGTGCCCCTGCCACCTCTAGAATATGCCTATGTGGTATGGGTGAAGTGGATGATGTCGAGCATTACATTCTGAGATGTTTATGGAAGGGATCACTTAGCCAAAGGTTTATTTATCCTATTGTACCTCTGTATAATGGAATTGCTGAGCAGGATTTGACCGTGTTCTTGCTCTCTGATACTGATGCACATGTTACTAGCAGAATGGCTTTGTTTGCACTGGCGGGAAAAAAGATAAGATGGGGTCTAGGACTTACTGCAAGTAATTGATGTATATTTCTGTTGTGCTTTGATTTACTTTGTGTTGTTATGGCCAATGGCTAAGACAATAAATGAAACTTGTTTCCTCTGCTGCAGTATTCACATTTCCATCAACAGCACATAGCACAACCTTGGGGCTCTCCATTTAAGAACACAAAAACATCTGGCCCTGTTACCATGCAAATCTTCTTAGGAAAAACCATGTAACTAAGTCTATGTCTTATTCTAGGAAGTCATATTTGCCTGTTTTACTTCGATACTAATTGTGACCTTAGCATTTGTTTTCACAAATGATGATGTACTGCTCTTGTGGGCTTTGTTGACTTAGAAGTCATATTGGCCAAATTCCATCCATGTATTATTAGTTGCTTTATTGAAGGAAAAGCCTTTCTATTGATTCATTTCCTGCATTTCTTGGTTCTATGGAGACAGTCGTGGGAGTGGCAGAGCTGTCCCCTGCCATTCATCTGATGACTCTGTCTCTGATGAGCCTCCAGGCACATTGTGGCACCTGCAATGTTAACCACCCTGGGGCTTCCCTCCCCATCGTCATGGGTGCAGACCGGTGCCTTAAATGGCCAGACGGTTTCTTTGCCTTGCCTGTGTGGGTGAAGATTCTTCCTTTCTCCAACAGACACTCTTAGTTGGTGGCCTGGGACTCCCTGCCTCCCACAAGTGGTTGGATTCCCAAAAAAAAAATATGTTAAAATATTTACTTAATTACATTAAATTGCTGAAAAAGCAGGGAGGCTTTTACAAGAACGAGGTTCTTACGTTCTCCTCAGAAGGTTTGGTGTTGGGTGCCATCAGTACACGGATGACAACCAGATCTTCCTCCTGCTGGATTAACAGCCCAAGACGGCCCTCTCAGCACTGAATGGGTGACTGGATGCTGCGGTTGGGTGGTTGAGGCAGAGCTGGCTGAAGCTGAATCCAACTAAGACTGAAGTCATGTGACAGGGGAGGGCTGGGCTGGAAGAGTGTTTGCAGCAGCCTGCTCTGGATGGTGTTCAACTTATTCCAGTGAACTCTGTGAAAATTTTGGGGTCTGGCTGGGTGCCTCGCTTACCTTGGACAAGCAGGTATTCTCGGTGGTGGAACAGGCTTTTTCCTATCTCCTCCAGGCCCATCAGTTGTCCCCCTACTTGTCTGGGTCTGACCTCATCACAGTGATTCATGTGGCGGTCACCAGACTAGATTACTGCAGTCCCTTCTATGCATGGCTGCCCTTGAAGGTGCTTCAGAAACCTCCGATTGTTCAGAAAGTGTCTGTGAGATTGTTGACAGATTCACTGTGGCTTGCACACATCCAGCCCATTTTGTGGCAACTGCACTGGCTTACAATTGGTTTCCAGGTCAAAAGGTGCTGGATTTAACTTTCAAAGTCCTAAACCGCCTGGGACTGTCATACATAAAGGGCCGCTTCTCCTGTTGTGACCCCCATGTTGACGTCCTTCAGCCACACATGGGTTTTGGTGGTACCTGGCCCTCGATTTGCCCATGTGGTTGTAATAAGGGAGAGGGCCTTTTTCATCATGGCCCTGACTTGGTGGAATGCTCTTTCTGAGGAGACTTGTGCCCTGCAGGACTTACCTGAGTTCTGCAGGGCATATAAATGAAAGTTATTCTGCTAGGCCTCCCAGTAATGAAATTATGGTGGATTCTACCAACATTGCTGTTGATGTTTTATGCCAAAAGCTGTGTGCTGAGGTTAATTGGATTTTATTCACATTATGGTTTTATCCTTGTTCTTGTTCTTATATTGTTCTGTTGTTGGCCACCCCGAGCCCCATTCTGGGGGAGGGGCAGGATTAAAAAAAATCTATTGAAATAAATAAATACACAAGAAAGCCATCAGCAAATGGACAACGGGAGGAACAATGGCCACTCCTTCCCTGGGCACCCTCCATGCCCACCTGCTCAGTTATTCTACTGCAGAACAAAGAGGTCCATGGAGCAGAATGACGGCTGCAATAGCATTAGAGTGTTAATACATTATCATGGCAAGGTAATGACTGGTCAAAGCACCATCCAGGTGGGTAATGAATCTTACCCCAACTGAATGTGTGAATGTCTGGGCAAAACACACCCACATGTTTGCATATGAGAAATCTAAATATGTTATAGCAATATACTCCAAACAGTCAATAGGGGCTAGAGCTTCTATAAGCAACATATCTAATTGTCACCTTCCAGGTCAACAACTGAAAGTGTATGTTTATGCCATACCATATTTGTAAGCCTTTTGTATGATCACCACACCTTGGATTTACTTTTCTGTCTTCCCTTCTTGTAGTTTGTATTAGTACCCTCCCTTTTTTCTGTAGTTTATAGAAAATGCAATTAAAAAAAAAAACCCTTCGGGGGGCTTTTAAAAAAACACACACCCACATTTGCAGGAGATCTGGGATAAAAATTGTTCCTATGAAATATTTTCTCCTTTGGAACTATTATTATTTGGTTGTTTATAGTCTTCCTTTTCTGCTTAGACTCAAGGTGGATTATATAGTGTAAATCAAGTACTGCCAACAAGATGGGACCTGTCTTTTGGAATGAGTGAAATGTCATTTAATACAATTTTTTCTTTGGGGGGGGGGTGTTATGTGCTGTCAAGTTCCTTCCAACTTATGGTGAACTTATCAAGAGAGCCAGTTTGGTGTCGTGTTTAAAAGCAATGGTCTCTAATCTGGAGAACAGGGTTTGATTCCCCACTCCTCCACATGCAACTGCTGGTGTGGCCTTGGGTCAGTCAAAGTTCTCTCAAGAGCAGTTCTCTCAGAGCTCTCTCAGCCCCACGGACATCACAGGGTGTCTGTTGTGGGGAGAGGAAGGGAAAGGAGATTGTAAACTGCTCTGAGACTCCTCCTTCTCCTATTAATGATGCCCAAAATATCTGGAAATTAACAACCTTGTCGAGGTCTTGAGAACTGAGGGCTCTGGCTTCCTTTATTAAATCAATCCACCCCATGTTAGGTGTTCCTCTTTTTCTGCTACCGTCAACGTTTCCAAGCATTATTGTCTTTTCTAGTGAGTCTTGACTAGGGGTGTGCATTCAGTTTATTCAAATGGGG
>NW_015207161.1:0-468 GCF_001447785.1 Gekko japonicus | reverse complement strand
CTCTGGGATGGGGTTGCATGCAGCCAGTCTATCACTTCACATCCTTTGGGCCACCTCGGCCCAAGTTTTCTGCTGCTGCCATTCTTGCAGAGTAGGAGTGTCCCCTGAGAGGCTATGGGCCTGGGTTCCCATTCTACCCAGTGGAGGCCTGGTGGTTATTTCAAGGGCTGGTGGTGATGGTTCCCTTAAAGGCTCTGGTGGCGGTGGGGGGCTCTGGCTCTACTGGAACATTGGCAGTAGTCACCTTTGTAGTGATGGGCCTTCCCTGGTCTCTCTGGTCCTTGTCGGTCTCTTCTCCTGAGGACTTGGTCAGAGTGATAGGGGGGGTGTGAGGGGGCTGAGAGAGAGAGAGAGAGAGAGAGAGAGAGAGAGAGAGAGAGAGAGAGAAAGTAACTGAGTGTTTGGCTTCCTTCAGTCATGAATGGAACAGACTGCTATGTTTTCCTCTGCTGAGGCAAAGTACAGGGT
>NW_015207160.1:0-540 GCF_001447785.1 Gekko japonicus | reverse complement strand
TTTCTATCCTTCTTTTCTTTCCAGTGGGGACTCATAGTGACTTGTATCGTCACAAATTGATTTAAAGTTTGGTGATTTGTGCTATAGCGGCTTGGGGGTCTACAGGAAGTTGTTGGTAAGCGTGAGCCAGATGTAACTTGGCAAAGACTTTACCTTCTCCCAAGGACATAAGAACATAAGAACATAAGAGATGCCAATGTTGGATCAGGCCAAAGGCCCATCCAGTCCAACACTCTGTATCACACAGTGGCCAGAAATACTAGTGCCATCAGGAGGTCCACCAGTGGGGCCAGGACATTAGAAGCCTTTGGGCCCTCTGCAGTAGAAGCTTCTCATGGCCCCTACTCCTTCCTGTGACACTCTCCTCCTGCCACCGGGCCCTCTGCTTTGGGCCTTCTGCAGTAGAAACTTCTCATGGCCCCTACTCCTTCCTGTGACACTCTCCCCCTACCACTGGGAAGCTTTTTTGCTTTTTTTAATCAGCAGTTAATAAATAATACTGTTACAATGTAGACTGGATCTAATGGGTGGAAATTACAA
>NW_015207159.1:0-539 GCF_001447785.1 Gekko japonicus | reverse complement strand
TATGCATGGGATAGAGCAGGTAGAAAAATTGCTGAGTAGTCGGGTTACAACGGATAAAAGGAAGTACTTCTTCACCCAAAGAGTGATTAACACATGGAATTCACTGCCACAGGAGGTGATGGCGGCTACAAGCATGGACGGCTTCAAAAGGGAATTAGATAAGCATATGGAGCAGAGGTCCATCAGTGGCTATTAGCCACAAGGTATAGATAGGGGCTCTGGGGCAAGTGATGCTCTGTATTCTTGGTGTTTGGGGGGGGTCAACAGTGTGAGGGCTTCTAATGTCCTGGCCCCACTGGTGGACCTCCTGATGGCACTGGTATTTTTGGCCACTGTGTGATACAGAGTGTTGGACTGGATGGGCCTTTGGCCTGATCCAACATTGGCGTCTCTTATGTTTTTATGTTCTTATGTACCACAGGGATCTCTTTCTAATTGGGACTTTGGTTGCAAGGGAGGCTTTGCCCCGTTTTCCTAACATGTACTTCAAATACTGTTACATTCTATTCGATGCTAGAGGCTCCAGTTCTCCTTGCCAA
>NW_015207158.1:0-457 GCF_001447785.1 Gekko japonicus | reverse complement strand
TCAGCTTAGAGGGAACACTGGTGTTATCTCCTTGACTGGGACGCCTCTCTTTGTCTTAACCTGGGACTTGCCCCCTGACCCTTCCCCCCCTCTCTCTGTGCACTTTGTCCTCTCACTCTCTTGACATGGCCTGCCAGGGAGACAAATGTCTCTGCAGGTCTCTCCCATGGATACAGTGCCCTCAAACTCCCACACACATGATGCCGGACAAGCTGGTCGTTTGTGAGAGGGAAAAGGACTCTTTAGATTAGGCTTCTTTCTCTTCCTTTGACTGCAACCTGAATGTGAACAGGATCTCCTTAAATAAATATAAGTTTACCTTTTTTGCAGTATACTTCTTGGGAGGTTTATTTACTGCACTCAGTATCACACTTATATGACTGGGGACACTCTGCCACATTAACCAGATATCCTAACACTAAGGTCTGTGGGTTATATTTAAGGTAATTTATGGATA
>NW_015207157.1:0-472 GCF_001447785.1 Gekko japonicus | reverse complement strand
GATACTAGCACTCCCATGATCAGATGCCCACAAAAGATGCAAAAATTCCACTTTGTGAGCTACTGGCGGTAAAGTTGTGAGCGAGCGGCTGCTGCATAGATCAGTTTGCTCTGGAGCCCTCCTTCCTGAGCCAAGAAAAAAATGTGTGAGCCAGAGGCTAAGAAACTGTAAGCCAGCTCATACTAACTCAGCTTAGAGGGAACACTGGTTGCCAGAACTGGCTCTTGCCACATGCAGAACTGGCTGTTGGCCTGCCCTCTCTGACAGGTGGGAGCAGTGGGATTGGGACCCCTGACCTCCCTTCCTCTCTAGGCATGCAGATGGCCTCCCTGTTTTCTTGTCCCCCTCCTCTGCCAAGTAGTCATACTCTAGTCTAGCTGGCAGTGGCTGTTGCACGTTGCTGGCCACCATTCACTTATCTGCGTGAGCCAGCGGGGATGGCTGTTATTTATTTATATTTATTTATTTATTA
>NW_015207156.1:0-519 GCF_001447785.1 Gekko japonicus | reverse complement strand
ATCAAAATGTCTGTGCTGCTGCAATCGTGTGTATGCTGTTCAAATGTATATCTGTAAACTGTAAGCTGCAAAGAGCCAGTTTGGTGTAGCGGTTAAGTGCGTGGACTCTAATCTGGGAGAACCGGGATTGATTCCTCACTCCTCCACTTGCACCTGGCTGGATGACCTTGGGCAAGCCGTAGCTCTGATAAGAGCTGTTCTTGAAAAAGAGCAGTTTCTGTCAAGAGCTCTCTCAGCCCCACCTACCTCACAGGGTGTCTGTTGTGGGGAGGGGAAGGAAAAGGAGTTCGTAAGCCGCACTGAGACACCTTTGGGTAGTGAAGGGCGGGGTATAAATCCAATTTCTTCTTCTTCTACTACTACTTTTGATTTATTGAAGATGAAAGCACTGGCCAGGAGCTACATGTGGTGGCCAGGAATGGATAGCAAAATCAAGGCCTGGGTACAGGTGGTCTACTGTTTAAGAAAAGGTGGGTTAGTTACTATTAAGACGTTGTCCGAATGTAAGACTTGTTAGCC
>NW_015207155.1:0-489 GCF_001447785.1 Gekko japonicus | reverse complement strand
GAGAGAAGGGGTCTGATTTCTCCCATCCCATCCCCAGGATCCCCCGCTGACATCACGAGCTGCTTTGCTTTTGCACAAACACAGCCTTTGCTTTTCTTCTGTGTGGCAGGCTTGTTAGCCGCATTCTTTGTGCATATGGAACAGGTCCTGATAACATGGGGAAACGAAGAGGCAGGAACACCTCTGCTGCTCCCCTGCCACATATCACACTGCAGGCAGTTCAAGTATACGAGAATGTCTGGCAGGAACAGGTCACTGTTCTGGTTGCATAGGATGGATGTGCATCCTGGGCTGTTTCCACAAGGAGGCGGCCTGGGCCCCCTTTCAGCAGTGCTGTTCTCTGCAGCATCCACATAACATCATCCTCTATTCATCATCCCCCCCCCCCAATTTCCATAGTTTTCTCTGCTTTGCTGCGATCTTTCCCAAACCTGGTTCAGTACGATGTTTTTAGAAAAATTGCAGCCTGAGCACCTTTGGATGGTGTGT
>NW_015207154.1:0-453 GCF_001447785.1 Gekko japonicus | reverse complement strand
GGCAACCCCACTGCCGAGTGATGAGTAGGTGGAGGTCTTGAAAGGAAAAGAGTCTTTCTCCCTAAACTTTGGAGAAGGAGGCAAAACCTCCTTTCCCAAAATGTTTACTTACAATATTCTTATCCCAACTCCGTGAACTGCTGAACTACTGACCTTCCACAGCCTGCAGTTCAGCGTCTTAACCACTTGAGCCACCGCAGCTCCTTTCCATGCAGCTAGAGTTATACAAAAACCAATACATCCAAAGGAAGCGACTACAACAATGAAATTAAGAACAATTAGCACCAGCATAATTAAACATCACATAAAGAGTCCCACAGCCATAAATAAACCAACAGTACATAAAAAAATAAAAAAACCTTACCCCACCCCATAATAAGACTGCTAGAAGGTCATGACTGAAGAGGCCACATAGGTGTTTTTGACCAGAAAAAGTACATAATACCCAAATTT
>NW_015207153.1:0-498 GCF_001447785.1 Gekko japonicus | reverse complement strand
ATGGCCGGGGGCGGATTGAAGCCCTCAGAAGTGGGGGGTCCCCACCCGGACCTGGGGGCTAGCAACCCTACTTTATAAAGGTAAAGGTTTCCCTTGCTCAAAAGCCAGTCGAATCCGACTCTAGGGATGTGGTGCTCATCTCCGTTTCCAAGCAAAACAGCCAGCGCTGTCCGAAGACGTTTCCGTGGTCATGTGGCCAGCATGACTAGATGCCAAGGCACACGGAACACTGTTTCCTTCCCACTGAAGTGGTACCTATTTATCTACTTGCAATTTCTTGCTTTCGAACGGCTAGGTTGGCAGGAGCTGGGACCAAAGACGGGAGCTCACTCCATCATGCGGCACTTGAGTCTCGAACTGCTGACCTACCAGCCTTCTGGTCTGCAGTTCAGCAACTTACCCACTGAGCCACAACAGCCCCTTAGCCCTACTTTACCCTCCTTTATTCATGAGAGGGAGAGGGAAAAGAGGGCAGCTGTATACAATGTTCAGGTAAAT
>NW_015207152.1:0-431 GCF_001447785.1 Gekko japonicus | reverse complement strand
TGGGGATGGGATTTTCCCTGCTGGCCAGCGGTGGGCCGGAGTCCGCAAAAGTGAGGGATCCCCCACCCCCCACCTGGGGACTGACAAGCCTTAGATTAAGAACATAAGAACATAAGAGACGCCAGTGTTGGATCAGGCCAAAGGCCCATCCAGTCCAACACTCTGTATCACACAGTGGCCAGAAATACCAGTGCCATCAGGAGGTCCACCAGTGGGGCCAGGACATTAGAAGCCCTCCCACTGTTGCCCCACCCCAAGCACCAAGATGACAGAGCATCACTTGCCCCAGAGTCCCTATCTATACCTTGTGGCTATTAGCCACTGATGGCTAATAGCCACTGATGGATTCTGTGTTCTAGCTTGCTTGTCGAGTAGCTGGATTGGGCCTGAGAGACAGCAAGATAATCCCCTACTATTTCCAAATGCGTTGA
>NW_015207151.1:0-505 GCF_001447785.1 Gekko japonicus | reverse complement strand
CTGGAGACCAAGCTGTATGAGGAAAGGCTTGGGAATATTCAGTCTGGAGAAGGTTGAGGGGGGACATGATTGCTCTCTTGAAGTTTTTGAAGGGCTGTCACTTAGAGGAGGGAAGGGAGTTGGTCCTGCAGCAGAGGGTAGGACTCCCAATAATGGGTTTAAATTAAGGGCGGGAAGGTACCAGCTGGATATTAGGAAACTTTTTTTTACAGTAAGAGTAGTTCAGTGGTAGAGTTGTCTTGGAGGTGCTGAGCTCCCCCTCACTGGCAGTCTTTAAGCAGCGGGTGGACAAACACTTGTCAGGGATTCTTTAGGCTGATCCTGCACTGAGCAGGGGGTTGGACCAGATGGCCTGTATGGCCCCTTCCCACTCTATGATTTTATGGTGGCAGCCATGGGCCGGAGGCAGTCCAAGAAATATGCTGTTTCAATCAAGCAGCACCCAAAGCTTCCTCTTGTGTGGAAAAACCCAACATCATCTAATTTTCTATGGTGGTACCCATAG
>NW_015207150.1:0-457 GCF_001447785.1 Gekko japonicus | reverse complement strand
GGTGCTGTTGCACATCTGAATGTTTGGGATGGTTCGGGGTCTGTTCCAGCTGTTGTGCTCTGGAAGTTGGTTTTTACTATAGTCACTGTTTTAAAATCTGTGCCGGAGACCGCTTGGAAGGAAGCCTTGTATTCAAGTTAGTTCCTTGATCAAGTATTACAAAATATAGGTCATCTTTTCTTGAACATTTTGTGTAGTTTGTTGTTGTTCAGTCGCACAGTCAAGTCCGACTCTTTGCGACCCCATGGACCAGATCACGCCAGGCCTTACTGTCTTCTGCCGTCCTCTGAAGTTTGCTCAATTTCATGTTCGTTGCATCGGTGACACTGTCCAACCATCTCATCCTTTGCCGTCCTCTTCTTCTTCTTTTTTTAAATGTACCTTTCAAAATTTTTTGCATCTCAGCATGGACCTCCGTCCAGAATGCCGCTGCTTTCTCACAAGTCCACCACATATG
>NW_015207149.1:0-499 GCF_001447785.1 Gekko japonicus | reverse complement strand
CAGTATTGTGGGCCTTTAAAGACTAATATAAGCAGATCTCCAGCCATAAGCAATGTTCCCTTTAAGCTGTGGAGTCTTGTGAGCAAACATTCTACTTTGTGAGCTACTGGCATTAAAGTTGTGAGCGAGTGATTTGGCTACTGCATAAATCAGTTTGCTCTGGAACCATCCTTCCTGAGCGAAGACAAAAATGTGTGAGCCAAAAACTGTGAGCTAGCTCACACTAACTCAGCTTAGAGGGAACACTGGCCGTAAGCCTTTGTGGTACAATACCCACAGACGCTTCTGCTTCGACAACTCTGTTAGCCTTTTAAGATTCTTGCTGCAATCGGATGCAGCCACCCTTCTGGAATATGCTCACCATCAAGCTTTCAGATTTAAAAAACTGTAGATAAGTTTTCAAGTGCTATTAGATTCTAAATTCCATTGCTTTCCAACTGTCCTAGGTAACTAGGTAAATGGGTACCTGACCGTAGGAGGACAGGGGGGTACCCCTCCC
>NW_015207148.1:0-444 GCF_001447785.1 Gekko japonicus | reverse complement strand
CCACTAGGTGACATCGTATTTACAGGAGCTTGGATCCTTTGAGACAATCGGGACTGCCACCCCCTGAAATCTGAGAACCTTGTTAGCTTTTTCCATTTGTAGATTTAACAATCTCCTTTCTTGAAGATCTTGTCTTTGTTCCAACAGGCCAACCTTCTTTTTCACCTTTTTGGTATCGTGCATTGTCTCTTTAAGTTTTTCATCTGTTTGGATCGACTTTTTCACCAGCTCGGCAATTTGCTGTTGTTGCTTTGCCAAACTCTGGTTGGATGCGGTCATTTGTTGGTTAATACCATCGAGTCTTTCGTTAATGGGCCGGAGCAGCTAACAACTATATACAGCTTCTTGAATCTCTTTAAACACTGATTCTTTCATTGTGTTTGTGTATACCAGGATTAGTATACAGAGATGTAAGTCAGGAATCCCAAGTTATTGACAGGGGGA
>NW_015207147.1:0-476 GCF_001447785.1 Gekko japonicus | reverse complement strand
ATGAGCTCCGGCACCTCTTTTTCTACGGATTTACCCCTGCTGGCAGCGTTCCTCCAGGTAGGGTTGCCAGCTGTTCTCTGGACACTGGTGAAGAACGGTGGGGTAGGATTGCCAGATCAAAGCTGGGAAACTCCTGGAGATTTGAGGATGGAGCCTGGGGAGGACAGGGACCTCCGTGGGATACAATGTCATACAGTCCACCCTCCAAAGAATCCATTTTCTCCCGGGGAACTGATCAGTTTGGTCTGGGGATGAGCTGTAATCCCGGGGGATCTCCAGGTCCCACCTGGCAGTTGGCTTCCATGTCTGCAGGGTCTCAGACAGGAGGACTTCCACATTTCCTACTGCCTGGTTCTTTTTAACGGGATATGCCAGGGATTGAACCTGGGACGTTCTGCACTCAAAGCAAAGGTTTTACCACTGAGCCACGGCCCCCCGCCTCCAGTCCCCAACCTCCAGATCTCCCAGAATTACAG
>NW_015207146.1:0-307 GCF_001447785.1 Gekko japonicus | reverse complement strand
ACCTACTGCCTGGTCCCTTTTAATGGCAGATCCTGGGGATTGGCCTTGGGACCTTCTGCAGGCAAAGGAGAGGCTCTTCCACTGAGCCACAGCCCCTCGGTCCTCCTGGATGAAAGAATACATGAAAAGCCCAATCTTTTTGGGATGGCTACCCATGGGTGAACTAGTAGGAGGAACAGGCAGGGTGCCCCGACCCGGATAGCCCAGGGTAGCCTGATCTCCTCAGATCTTGGTAGCTAAGCAGGATCAGCCCTGGTCAGGAATTAGGTGGGAGTACTCCAAGGAATACCAGGGCCACAATGCAGAG
>NW_015207145.1:0-437 GCF_001447785.1 Gekko japonicus | reverse complement strand
TCTAATGTATTTGAAGAAAGTTTTATTGGGTCGTTTTTCGCTATTTGCTCTTCATATTCCCTTTTTGCCTGCCTGACCACAGACTTGCATTTTATTTGCCATAGCCTATGTTCCGTTTGATCAGCCTCATTGTGACTAGCTTTCCACCGCTTAAAGGAATCCTTTTTACCTTTTACAGCACCGATTACTTTGTTTGTTAACCATGCAGGCTTTTTTCTATGCCTATTTGTGCCTTTCCTAACCTCCGGAATATTTTTTTTCGGAGCTTTCTTCCCATCACTTCATTCTGCTCCTTTTATTCCTTCAGGAGATGTTTGGGAGAACAAGATTCTGTGCGCAGAGTATGGAAAGAGTTTCCATGGCAGTGTTGCCCTCAGTTCTCATCAAAGAATCCATTCAAGAGAGCAACCATATCAGTGCTCAGCGTGTGGAAAGAG
>NW_015207144.1:0-208 GCF_001447785.1 Gekko japonicus | reverse complement strand
CGCAGGCCAGCCCCAGCCCTTCGCCTTCCTCCCCACTGCACACCGCCTCCCCCCCAGGCCGCTCCAGGCGCCCCCCGTTTCAGAGCCTTGGAGGGGCGCAGCTGCCCGGGCAGCGCCGCAGCTGGCTGGCTGGCTCCAGGCGCACCGCCTCCCTGCACCGGAGCCAGCGGGCGAGGGCGAGCCGCGCAGGGCAGCAGCGGTTCTTTAG
>NW_015207143.1:0-228 GCF_001447785.1 Gekko japonicus | reverse complement strand
TCCAGATTAGAGTATGTTGCTCTTAACCATTATACCACACTTCCATGGTTGAGTGGGGGTTCGAACCTGGGTCTCCCAGATCCTAGTCCAATCCTTGCTAGACCATGGCGGCTTTTTTGCATACAGCAAGCGGACAGGAGCTGTGTGCACTGAGTATCCCAGTGATTCTTGGGGTCAGTGCTCCCTCTAAGCTGAATTCTTGTGAGCTAGCTCACAGTTTTTTAACCT
>NW_015207142.1:0-278 GCF_001447785.1 Gekko japonicus | reverse complement strand
CTGTTTGTATGTTTCTTGGAACTGAATGTTAAAAGACTGTTTTTGAAAACATGAACGTATGATTGGAACTGTCTTAACAGTGCAGTTCTGAGCAGACAGTCTTGTAAGCTCATTGACTTCAATGAATTTAGAAGTGTGTAACTCTACTTAGGACGACACTGTAAATGTTATAATAATCTGAACTAAGGATTAGAGTGTGGAAGCAGGGCATTGAAGACATCATTGGGCCTTTCAACATGCAAGGCAAGGCAAATTACCTCTGTCTTCTAATACAGTCT
>NW_015207141.1:0-287 GCF_001447785.1 Gekko japonicus | reverse complement strand
AAACATTGATAGACTTGCATGGCAACAGCATGTCCTGTGATACTGGGAGCATTAGCAGTAGCTGGTTTTCCCTATCCTGAGGGTCAGAGAATCATGGTCACTGAGGATAATATGGTTCTAGTACTGTGATTGCTGCCTTCTTGTCCTTGATCTTCTATACCAGTTTTGAAGGAACTGGGATGGGGGGGGGATAGGCAAACATAAGGCCACTTGGCCACTAGGATGTTAAGCCTTGATCGCTTTGGCCAGTGGAAGAAAAAGAAACATGGTGGAGCACCAATTCACTT
>NW_015207140.1:0-261 GCF_001447785.1 Gekko japonicus | reverse complement strand
TAGTGTTAGCTTAACCCTTGTGGATTCATCCCAAATTGGTTGCCTCAGGCGATGGAGACAGCCCCAAAATGGCTGCCTCAGGAGATGGAGACAGCCCCAAAATGGCTGCCTCAGGCGGTGGAGCACATGGGACCCCTGGAAATAGGTCAGAGAAGGAACTCTGGTCTGCGATGGCAGCGAGTAATTGGCACGTCCCGTCCCCCTACATAGGTGGACAGTTTAGGCATAACCCAACCCCTCATTCTCCCCTTTTAAGAACAT
>NW_015207139.1:0-309 GCF_001447785.1 Gekko japonicus | reverse complement strand
TACTGGGAACACCATTGCTTTGACCACACCTTAATACCTTAATACCTACGCAGAAAAACCCTCTTGAATAGTTCAGTTTTGCATAGTTTGTTGAAGGTCATTTACCAAGTTTTAATTTATTTCAATTGGTTTATGTACATGCGCCTTTTAAATAATATTTTTTACTGTTCATTTTTTGGTATGTATTATAACTCTGGTTTTAATTGTGTTTTTTAATGGTTTTAAAATGTGGTTTTATTATGGGTGTTTTAATTTCTTTGCTGCCTTAGTGGCCCCTAAAGTAAAGGTAATGGTTCCCTTGTTCGAAAG
>NW_015207138.1:0-355 GCF_001447785.1 Gekko japonicus | reverse complement strand
GTCCAGCTAGCCACCGCCCCCGACGTGCGTCGCCGCCGCCAGCCTGAAATGCGCCCTTAGTCCCTGGGAGGCAGCCGCAGCAGCAGCCAGGCCCCACCGCGCGGACTGCAGGGGACGCGCGGCTGGCCATGGCGAAGGCGGGCCCTTCTTCTCGCACCCCTTGGAGGAGGCCGCCGTCGCCGTCGCCGAGGAGCCTCCGCAGGCCGGCCCGGCCGAGAAGCGCTTCCGGCTGTGGTACGTGGGCTGCTCGTGCCTCGACCGCCGCACCACGCTGCCCATGCTGCCCTGGCTGGTGGCCGAGATCCGGCGGCGCAGCCAGAAGCCGGAGCCCAGCGCCGTGCCGCCCCGCGAGGTC
>NW_015207137.1:0-258 GCF_001447785.1 Gekko japonicus | reverse complement strand
TCCTGCAGGAAATGACCCCTGAACATGATTCAGCTGTACAAATGTTATCTGCATTACCAGATTCCAGTACAAATATTGAACGTGAAGCTGATTGGTGAGAAGGACTGTGCCTCAGTGGCAGAACTCAGGTACCTGTTCTGGTCACCTCCAGTTAAAAGGGTCTTGAGTAACTGGCAGTAGGAAAGACCTTTCTCTGTTGGAGGTTGCAGCCCAACTGGAAAAACTTTGTGAATTCAAACGCAGTGTGGTGGGCACAGC
>NW_015207136.1:0-440 GCF_001447785.1 Gekko japonicus | reverse complement strand
ATGTTTCAGTCCCAATGCATAACACATACAATTGGCCCCAGCCGGGGGGTCACTCTCCAGGCCTTCCCTCTCAGAGGTTTTGGCTATAGTGGGTGTGGCCAACTCTGAAGCCAGCTGGAACTCTGTTCCTGTGCGTTCCCGCCCCAAAATAGCCCTGGCTGTTCCCTTTGAATTGCTGGGCACCTACCTCTTTTCGGCCAAAACATTTCTTTGTGCCTAGGCTTCTAGCTAAAAAGTTTTATCTTTTAAAATTGTTTCACCCTCTGCTTCTAACTTGAGGGCTTTCGTGATGCACCATCTTCGACTGCTAAATCTTTGTGCTCTTTTTATGTATTGACTGGTTTTAGTAGTTTAACAGTTTGTTAATTTTAATGATTTCATGCTGTATTAATGATGCTATCGTGATTACTTTTAGAACAGCCTTGAACAGATTTTCTGAA
>NW_015207135.1:0-334 GCF_001447785.1 Gekko japonicus | reverse complement strand
GCAAGGGAACCTTTACCTTTTACCAGTTAATCCCAGTCAAAGAAAGAGGACTCTGTGAGAGGAAAGATGTCATGAACTTCACTGAGACTAAGTGAATATTTCCTCCGTGTATGAAAGGAAATGCTCCCTTCCCCTCTCTCTTTCTCTAACAAGCACCCAGTGAAGCAAGTTAGGCTGAGAGAGAGTCTGCGAGGGGCACAAGGTCATAGAGTGTGCCTCATGGCTAAGTGGTAATTTGAACTCAGGTCTCTCCAATCATAGATGAACATTCTAACAGTTAAACCACTCACATACTGGATACTCATTATGAATCTCCAAATGCATCTCAGAATCC
>NW_015207134.1:0-377 GCF_001447785.1 Gekko japonicus | reverse complement strand
CTTCTTCTTCTTCTTCTTCTTCACAGAGCATGGCTCCTTCATGGAGAACCGTTGCTGGTTGCTATCAGCTTGTGGTGTCAGGGAGGTTGGTTCATCTTCTGCACGGACACAGGGATGTAAGGCATCGGGTAATCCATGGTTCCATCATCTGGCTTGGCACACTGCTTTAGGGTGAGGCTTGCCTCAGCTGGGCACGTGTCTACAGTCCAGAAGGTTGGCACCATCTTTGAACTACCACACAGTCCAATACCTTAGCAGACGTATTGTACAGTCCAGCTTACATTTATAGTCCATAGCCTTATGGTTGCTGCGTAAGGCTTTTGCAGGGCAACATTACGCTATTGTGACCCAAATCTGCATGGACACAAAGAGCCTGG
>NW_015207133.1:0-377 GCF_001447785.1 Gekko japonicus | reverse complement strand
CCATCTTGTGGGTTGTGTTATTGGGGTTTATTGGTTTGAATTATAAGTATGCTGTGACGTTTTAACTGTTATATTCTGTTGTAACCTGCCCTGATCCCTGCCCTGCCCTGAACCCACTTGTGGGGAAGGGTGGGATAGAAATATGATGAAATAAAATGAAATAAAAGAGATGGTGTGTCACCTCCTCCCTCCGCAGAGCCTTCCTTGGTGGTTTCCCACCCAAGTACTGACCCTGTATGGCTTCCAAGATCTGATACCATGCTGCCTTCTCTCCCATATGAAAATAATTCATATAAAACCAACTCTATAGGTTCTCAAGGTGATCATACACCCCAGAATTTTCCCCTACCCCCCACCCTCAGCATACCCAGTGAATG
>NW_015207132.1:0-439 GCF_001447785.1 Gekko japonicus | reverse complement strand
AGCTTTGACTCAGGAAAGTTTATACCCTGCGGAATTTGGTTGGACTGCTGAATCCACTTCTTGGTTGGACTGCTGAATCCTCTTCCAGTGCACTTTGCAACTCGATTTTACTGTGTGAAACGTCAGAATGCACTTTGAAATGATTACTAAAGTGCCTTGGTGCTTTCATGCAAACTAAATAATGCCCTTTCGATCCCCTTTCGATCTCCTTTCAGTACACTTTGAAACTGGATTTTACTGTGCGAAACATCAGCATCTGCTTTAAAATTATCGCTAAAATGCCTTGGTGCTTTCACACATGCTGAACAATGTACTTTCAATCCATATTCAATCCACTTTCAGTGCCTTTTGCGACTGGATTTTACTGCGTGAAACGTCAGGATCCACTTTGAAATTATCGCTAAAATACCTGGTGTTTCACACATCCTGAACAATGCAC
>NW_015207131.1:0-400 GCF_001447785.1 Gekko japonicus | reverse complement strand
CAGTTCCCCTGGAGAAAACGGCCGCTTTGTAAGGTGGATTCGTGCAGCCGTGATGACTGAATGGAACCTCCGTGTTCAGAGGCAGTGCACCTGTGATGACTAGTTGTTGCCTTTTGGGATCGGCCGCCTCCAGGGGGTGCCTGGAGTTCTCCCAGAATGACAATGATCTTCTGGTGGCAGAGATCAGTTCCCCTGGAGGAAAAGGCTGCTCTGCAGGGTGGACTCTACGGCATTGTACCCTGTTGAAGCCTCTCCTCTCCCCAAACCCCGCCCTCAGGCTCCACCCATGGAATCTCCAGGTATTTCCCAACTCTACCGATTTACCAGGGACGGTCTCTATTCTCTGGTACCTCTTCCTTTTTTCTTTTTTCGGCCCCCCGAAGGGGATTTTTTTATTGCA
>NW_015207130.1:0-367 GCF_001447785.1 Gekko japonicus | reverse complement strand
GGGGGGGGGGTTTAAAATTAAAAGTGTATGCAATTTTTACTTTATGATTAAACCTAAACTTATTTTAGTGCTTAACAACATAAAATAAACAATTTAGCATATAAAATCACACTGTTTGGCATACTTATGACATAAAAATATATCAGTGCCCTATTAGAGGAAGAGAGCAAGTTGCAAATTGCTGAGACACCCCCCACCCCACCCCCAGGAACAGCATGAGGGGGAAGCTGGATGTCTGCAGCAGGAGGGGGAGATGGTTGAAAAGAACCTGCCCCTTCTGTTAGCAGAAATTCTCCACAGGACTCAATCTGAAATAAAGTATATTATTTGTACAGAAGCATTCTCATATAGTCACAATTGGACTGGA
>NW_015207129.1:0-401 GCF_001447785.1 Gekko japonicus | reverse complement strand
GAACCTTTATGAGCCCGTAGGTACCTTTGGAATTCTGTTAAGTGTGGAGAGGGCAGCTACAAGACCTTGTGCTGTGGTGGTGGCGGTTGCCAAAGTCAACCTATTTGAAAACCTGGAGAACCAATCAAATCTCCAGTGCTCGAGCCTCACTGGGCAGAAGCCTCACTTGGTCCTGCCCACTTTCTAAAAATACTTGGCGCCAGGCACCAGAGAAGGTGCTGGTGGGGACCAGTGCTCTACAACTTTACTCAGCATCTACTACCTAAAATCCTACCAACTATAGTTTCCCGGATGTTTTTTTCCTGAGGCCCTTTCAGTTTGTAATTCGGTCTCTCCGCCGTTGAGTCTATGCTTAACCAGTATATTGGGCCGTTCTTGGAAAACGCAGAGATACTAAATTT
>NW_015207128.1:0-397 GCF_001447785.1 Gekko japonicus | reverse complement strand
TACCAAATGCCTTGCTACGTTTGGAGACCAGCACTGTCCGAGTGGAAACCAAGGTGTGCCTTGCCTCCCTAAATTACTGGTTTAAGATTAGCTATTTTCAGCAAGGTTTGACACACATACACACACGGTCCTCTTGGGTGAACATCAATCTGTATGGCTTAAGACAGTTATTTGCAAACTTATGAGCCTAGGCTTTTCACCTTCCATGGTTTTAATCATGGGCCTTGACCAGGCAAAATGGGCCATAAAACAAAGGATATTGGACACTGAACGACAGCTTGATTTAGGAAGGGTCCCTACTTGCTTGTCCCTTATGAAAACTAGATACATAGTCAACCTGGCTGCCTATCTGTCCCTCTTGGAGGTGCGTAGTCACAGGAAGGCCTTTAGATTTGCA
>NW_015207127.1:0-423 GCF_001447785.1 Gekko japonicus | reverse complement strand
AAGAAAGAGATCTTGGAGTGGTAGTAGATGACTCAATGAAAACGTCGAGACAGTGTGCGACTGCAATAAAAAAAAGGCCAACGCTATGCTGGGGATTACGAGGAAGGGAACTGAAAACAGATCAGCCAATATCATCATGCCCCTATATAAATCAATGGTGCAGCCTCATTTGGAATACTGTGTCACCACACCTCAAAAAGGATAATATAGCATTGGAAAAAGTGGACTTCCGGTTGATGGCGGCGAGCTAGCAGACTCACCTCCCGGACCTCCCGGGGGTGAAGCTGCGCTCCAGCAGAAGGAGGGGGTGCGCAGGATCGTCACCCCCCCAGGGACCCGGTTGAAGGGCTCTGGCCATGGGACTCTCAAGACGTTGCCTCTTCGCCGGCACGATGAATTGAGGCGCTTCTCCGTCCCGACGGT
>NW_015207126.1:0-406 GCF_001447785.1 Gekko japonicus | reverse complement strand
GTTGGCCTATACTCTGCATGGGGGCCAGGTTCAGAATTAGATATAGGAGAGAATCCTCCTTGAAATAGCAGTGATTTTGCTTGGCCTTCCTAAAGACTTGGTAAATGGAGAACACCAAGAACAGATCTGGAATTTATTAACATTCCATTGGCAAAGGACTGAAGAAACAGATTCCAGGGCACACAGAGTGGCTGGCTCAGAGGAGTATCTAATATAATACATGTGAATAAACCCACCTATTATATATATGTCTCAGGCAAAACCAGTAACAAATTTTATAACCTACCCACCCCTGGTATTCCTGTTGATCAAAGTTCAGCCATTCATAATATCAGATTATGTTTTCAGCCAGAAATGACACTTAAAATATAATGTACAGATTCGGGTCAGCTGTTACACACTTCAG
>NW_015207125.1:0-406 GCF_001447785.1 Gekko japonicus | reverse complement strand
GCTTGCATTTTCTACCAATACTTGGCCATTAATAGCTTTGCTTTTAAAAAAACCCCATTAATAATCTGATCTACGGTTTATTGCATGCAGTGACTGATTGACATACGTGAAATCAAAAGGGATTTGGGTCCACACATGAACACATGAAGCTGCTTTGTACTGAATCAGACCCTTGTACAGAATCTACTCAGACCGGCACTCCAGGGTCTCTAGCAGACGTCTTTCCAATCACCTCTCATCGGGTCCTTTTAACGGGAAGATGCCAGGGGTTGAATCTGAGACCTTCTGCATGCTAAGCATGTGCTCTACCACTGAACCATGGTTCCTTCCAAAGGATGGCTGCTCTATGGTGCTGCAGAAGGCAAAGCTGATGAAGGTACGGCTGAGAAGGCTCTGGTGCTCAGTG
>NW_015207124.1:0-414 GCF_001447785.1 Gekko japonicus | reverse complement strand
GTGGGGGACTGGGACAGGGAATCAGGCTCACAGCCTTCATTGGGGCTCCACTGGTCCCAACGTTGGGGTTGAAGAGACTGGGGATGTTCTTAGATGCCTCCCTTTCTGCAGAGGCCCAGGTCACTGCCACTGCCAGGTCTGCCTTCTTTCATTTGACGCAGATCAGGCAGTTGGCTCCATGTCTCACCCCCCAAAACTTAGCTACAGTGATACATGCAATGATCACTTTCAGACTGGATTATTGTAACTCTCTCTACATGAGGCTGCCTTTGACTCTTCTCTGGAAGTTGCAGCTAGTGCAGAATGTGGCCGCACGGGTGTTGATGGCAATGCCTGTGCAGACACACATCCACCCAGTGCTGCGTAACCTGTGCTGGCTGCCTACCAAATTCTGGATCTGTTTCAAGGTGCTGG
>NW_015207123.1:0-407 GCF_001447785.1 Gekko japonicus | reverse complement strand
GGATGGGGGCAAAGAAGGCTGACTGTGAACAGCTCCAAGATGAACTCCACAAATTGGGTGAGTTGGCGACAATGTGGCCAAAAAACCCTTCAAATGTGGCAACAATGTGGCCCAAAAAACCACCAATGTGGCAAAAAAAATAAAAACTGATAAATCACCAGGCCCAAATGGCATACATCCTAGAGTTCTGAAAGAACGCAAATGTGAACTTGAGGAATTTGACTCGCAGTTGTGAGAACACACATCCCTTTGTGCTGCAGGCTCAGCCTGTCACTGTGTGATCAGACGCCACCGCATGTGAGTGGTTATTTTTTTTGCTGTTGGCTTCCCGTGGACAAAAACGAGGGCTCACACCTCCAGACTGAGGAATCTCCATGAAGTATGCGATTATGTGCATACTGCTAAGC
>NW_015207122.1:0-562 GCF_001447785.1 Gekko japonicus | reverse complement strand
TGGGCTTTCTGCATTTCATAACAAAAGGCGGGTCAGACTGATATTCAGGCCCAGGTCACACAAGATATTTTCTTCTCCATGACAATTCCAGGGTACTAGAAATTTTCACTTTGAATGGTAGCTTGGTCTACGTTGGCCCCTGTCACACAGGAGGTTCTGGGCCGGAAGAGGGATGGATCGGGGGCACAGCAAACGGGCGCGAGCACACCGCAACACCCGTCCCCGATCCGTCCCGGCCTAAAACCCGCTGCAAAAAACCCCCAAGTAAAAGGTAGCACCAACCTGGAACGGCGCAGCAAGTGCAGCCATGAGATCGCCGGCGCGCCCGTCTGCAGGAGCATTCGAGGCTCCCGGCCAAACTGCGCACGTGGAGGAAATGTTTGCACATATGGTCCCTCCCTGCAATCGAGAACGTTCAGAAAGTGGCATCCTTGATCACAGGAGGAACCACGTGTGTATACAGAAATTAGCCTAAACTGAGCATATCCGTATGAACCTTGATTGCTGTTTCTAGCACTGGTTTAAATTACTGGTTTAATTATTTTAATTATTGTGGTTGAGA
>NW_015207121.1:0-436 GCF_001447785.1 Gekko japonicus | reverse complement strand
AGAGCCTCCTCCTCGCTCGGAGGAGCCGCCGCCCGCCACGTCCCCCCCTCGGACCCCCTGGATCCCGCGGAGGTCATGCAGACGGTGCACTGCCAGCTCCTCCCCGACCGGCCCCCGCAGCAGCCGCCGCCGCCCCCGGGGCCGGGGGAGGTCCGGGTGACCGTGCGGAGGTCCCGATCCCCGCCCCGCCAGCTGGCCCGCCCGGGAGCCGCGCTGCGCAAGACCCTGGTGGCGCTGGACATCGCCTGCCTGCTGGCCGGTGAGTAGGGGCGCCGGAGGGTCGGGAGACACGCGTCCTCCCGCGAGGGCCCGGTTCAGACGACCCTTTCCCGAATCCCGCCGCGGGCCCACTTCCCGAAAGGCTCGGGGAAGCGGGGCCGCCATCTGCTGCGCCCGGCCTAACCCGGAGGGGCGTTGGGGCCGCGTGGTGTCACAC
>NW_015207120.1:0-432 GCF_001447785.1 Gekko japonicus | reverse complement strand
CCCGAGAGCTGGTGCCGGAAGCACGGCGTGAGCGAGGCGGCCCTGCAGCTGGCCCGGGCCGTGCGGGTGGAGCTCCTGGAGGTCATGGAGCGCATCGAGCTGCCCGTCTCCCCGCCGGCCTTTGGCACAGAGGACAACGTCCACCGGGTCAAGCAGGCCCTGCTCTCGGGCTTCTTTCTCAAGGTGGGTGGGCGGCCGCTCCCCCTCCTGCGAGACTGGCTGGGCCAGGGGCCGGGGCGGCCTCCCGTGCTCCCGGGCCAGCCCTGCTGCTGGGGCTGCGCTTGGAGGGAGTGGGAGGGCACAGGGGTGGGGGGATGGGACCATAGCGGCCCAGTAACAGATGCGGTGGGGAGGTCACTGTGACCAGAAAGTGGGGTTGGGATTTGGCCCAGTCTGGGTGAGATATCCGCCAGCGTGGCTCTGGGGGGTGAG
>NW_015207119.1:0-426 GCF_001447785.1 Gekko japonicus | reverse complement strand
GTCAGAAAACTCATGGCAACTCTTGGCAGTCCCGCAAGGAAGCCATTGACAGGAAGGGAGACAAGCCTGCAAACGCGAAAGAAATTCTTTTTGGCCCTTTAATGTGGAATGCCTTTTCGCTAGACTGCCTTCGACTCCAGAAGCTTTTCACTGCTGATACAAGAGCTATTAATTTTTTTTCCCCATAAGTAATACACAGCAGTGTTAACGTTTACCCCTTTGGGAACATCAGAGGATGGTCATCATTTGGCTGCAGCCCAGTGGCAGAGCACGTCTTTCGCGAGCCAATTCAATCTTGGGCAACCCCAGTTTAATAAAAAGGATCTGGTGGTACAATAAATGATAGATTATGTCATTCAGGAATGGTGAGTATTTCTGAATACTGTTTTGAGTTTGTTATGTGAAGGAGGAGGAGGAGGAGATTGG
>NW_015207118.1:0-359 GCF_001447785.1 Gekko japonicus | reverse complement strand
CTGGAGGCTGGCATCCCTAGGTGGGGAGGAAGAAACACAGTCTTTCTTAGATGCGAGGACAGTTTCTCTTGCCATATATGAAAGGATTTCCTTCTGAAAGATGAACTCTGTCATGTTTACCCCATTGTTCCAATTTGAGATATCGATCTACCAATCTACCTACCGAAGTCTGCCTTTTTTTGGTCAAATGGGTAAATTCCAAAGACAAGCTGCAGTTTCCATTCCTCCTTTTCGCACCGTCTTCAGCTTTCCCCCAAATCATGACTATGACTCCAATTATGCATCTGTTTTCAGGTACCTCGGCCCGGTGCCATTCTCCCAAGTCATGCTTCACAAACAGGGATGCCAGCCTCCAGGAG
>NW_015207117.1:0-434 GCF_001447785.1 Gekko japonicus | reverse complement strand
GAAAAAGGCCCATCTCCTCCAGTCCTGTGACATAGACGCCGCCTTGCTGCTTAAGGACCTCATTGCGCCAAAGCAGACCAAGGACAAGTCCTATGTGGTGCTGGTGAAAGCGCTGACCGACCACCTTTCACCAAAGCCCACAAAGTTTGCTGAGCGCATGGACTTTTTTGTGCGGGTCCAGGGGCCAGACGAGCCAGCCTCCGAGTTCTTGGCTGGGCTCCGGCGGGCGGCCACCAGGTGTTCCTTTCCCCCCCTGGAGGGCCTTGCTAAATCAGTTCCTTTTGGGTCTCCGGGAGCCCAAGCTTTGGAGGAAACTGGTTAGCCAGGACGACCTGGATCTAGACAAGGCGCTCAGGGAGGCCGTGGCCTACAAGAAAGCGCACCAAGACCGCCGCGTGAGGGCGATCCATCGCACCCAAGCAACGCTCGAGTCG
>NW_015207116.1:0-429 GCF_001447785.1 Gekko japonicus | reverse complement strand
TTGTAGATAAAGCAGTTCGGCTAACACCTCATCCTACTGAAAGAAATTATAAGTCTTTGGAGGTGGGTTGATGTTCTGTTTCCAGTTGTTGATGAAGCATTATATAGAATCGGGTGCATTTTTTGCCTGCCTGCCCCTACCCTAAGAAAGGCAATTTTGGGCTGTTCATGTGTTAGGGGAGGGAAAGCATAGTAGCTGATTTCAGTGTTTCTTATAGCAGAAAACAGGGCTACCTTATGCTAATGATTCCTATAGATTGGTCTTATTTGGAGAGCTTCATCTGTATTAATGAGGATCTATGTACCGCAGATTTTTATCCCCCACCACCACCATTTTCATTTAGGGTTGGGATTTGGTCGATAAGGGAGTGGGCTGGGGGTTTCCTCTGGTCTCTGAACTAAGGACTAGCCTTGACATTTATACCAGGAA
>NW_015207115.1:0-441 GCF_001447785.1 Gekko japonicus | reverse complement strand
TTATTTGATTAACTGAACAAACTCTAAGTCAATGCCATTGGGAGACAATATATCACTATGTGTGTTTGATGATGGACACTTTCAGTGAACATAAAATCATAAGAGTAGCCATGTTGGATGAGGCCAGTGGTCCATCCAGTCTAACACTCTGTGTCACACAGTTTCCAAAACCCATGTGTCATCAGGAGGTCCACCAGCAGGGCAAGAACTCCAAAAGCCCTCCCAGTGTTACCCCCAAAGATCCAAGAATACAGAGCATCATGGCCCCAGATATAGTGTTCCATCTATACCTTGTGGCTAATAGCCACTAGTGGACCTCTGTTCCATATGTTTTTCCAATCCCCTTGTGAAACTCTCTATGCTTGTAATTATGCCCAGATGTCATTACTTATCTTGGGATATTGATTCCTATAGATAGTAAGCATCTGGTTATACTAAATT
>NW_015207114.1:0-448 GCF_001447785.1 Gekko japonicus | reverse complement strand
TGTGTGGGTTCTTTTATGCATTTGAAGAGAGCTACTGCAGTTGAAGCTCTTTCCACACTCTGAACATTCAAAAGGTTTCTCCCCTGTGTGGGTTCTTTGATGTATTTGAAGATTCCTACGCGAACTGAATCTCTTTCCACATTCTGAACATTCAAAAGGTTTCTCTCCTGTGTGGGTTCTTTTATGCAAATGAAGATGGCTACTCTTACTGAATCTCTTTCCACACTGTGAACATTCAAAATGTTTCTCCCCTGTGTGGGTTCTCTTATGCATTTGAAGATTGCTACTGCAACTGAATCTCTTTCCACACTCTGAACATTCATATTGTTTCTCCCCCGTGTGGGTTCTCTTATGCACTCGAAGACTGCCACCAGAAAGGAATCTCTTTCCACACTCAGGAGATTCAGAAGGTTTTTCCTCTGTGTGTGTTCTTTTTTGACATTGAAAA
>NW_015207113.1:0-438 GCF_001447785.1 Gekko japonicus | reverse complement strand
GTTATACACCAGACCCAACATTACTGCTGCAGAAGCAAGTTCACCCAAGATAAGCAAAAAAAACTGCAAGGCGTGCACACAAAATAATAATGATTATTAAAGAAACTGGTGGTGATCAAGTCATACAAATAATACAAAAATACAAATTTCCAGTAGTATAATGGATGGCTGTTTGTTGTTTCAGGTGATGTGACGAAATTCTCTGGATTCAATCTTCCGTTTCGTTAGAACTTCCTCCAACATCAAAAACCCTTCATAAAATACAATTTTACAATTACATTTACCTTTTACTTAGATAGAGGTTCAAAGATTGAGTTTGTACCCGAAACAACGAGTCGGCCAGGTGGTGGAAAATTGTGCGAAGGGATTGGCTTGGTATAGTGTCTTGATGAGTGTTACGACCCCCAGATCCTCTCCAGAACCTCAGGGTCGGGTACA
>NW_015207112.1:0-525 GCF_001447785.1 Gekko japonicus | reverse complement strand
AGGGCTGGGGGTGGGTGGGGGTGGGCCCAGTCAGCCAAAGACCAGAGGCTGCAGACCAGGCGAGGCCTTTGAATTCCCCATGTCTGGAATCAGGTCCCGGTGCCTTTCTGCTGCAGAACTGGTCATGAGGCTGTCTGGAGCCAAGTTCTGCCAACTGGGTCAACTCTAACCCATCTCCTCAAACCCTTCCCTGCCAGCAGGGCCTGCCCCATAGATGCCAGAAACCTACAGGCCAGTCAGTCTGGCCTATGTCTCGACCAGTGTTCCCTCTAAGCTGAGTTAGTGTGAGCTAGCTCCCAGTTTTTGAGCCTCTGGCTCACGCAGTGTTGTCTCGGCTCAGGAAGGAGGGCTCCAGAGCAAACTGATTTATGCAGGAGCCCAATCGCTCGCTCACAACTTTAATGCCAGTAGCTCACAAAGTAGAATTTTTGCTCACAAGACCCCACAGCTTAGAGGGAACATTGGTCTCGACAGATTTTAAAGGGGTCAATTTGCAAGTATCTGAAGGACAATCTGGTGATCCGA
>NW_015207111.1:0-430 GCF_001447785.1 Gekko japonicus | reverse complement strand
TTGCCAAAATTGTTTCGGAAAGACTTAAGATGTATTTGTCAAAAGTGATTGACGAAGATCAGGCTGGTTTTTTGCCCAATAGACAAATTAGAGATAATATGAGAGTTGTAATTGACGCTATTGAATATTGTGAAAAGCATCCAGAAAAAGAAGTAGCTTTCCTTTTTGCAGATGCAGAAAAAGCTTTTGATAATTTGAATTATTTGGATAAACTGGAGGATGGAGAACAATTTCGAAACTGTATTGAGGCTATATATACAGAGCAAAAAGCAGCACTAATTGTTAACATGGAATTGACCAAGCCTTTTAAAGTACAAAAGGGGACAAGACAAGGATGTCCGTTGTCCCCATTATTGTTCATTTGGATTTTGGAGGTTTTATTGAAACAAATTAAACAAGACAAAAGGATACAAGGCTTGAACATTAAGGG
>NW_015207110.1:0-465 GCF_001447785.1 Gekko japonicus | reverse complement strand
TCACTATGTTGCATGATGCTTTCCTCCCCATAGCCCACTCCAAAAAGCTCCCAGGGGTTGTAAGCAGAGGCCTCTCAATTCTACTAAGGCCTATCCACACCCTAGGTATGTCTGAGGTTTGTGAGGACTGAGAAAGTAAGGGGAAAGGAAGCTCAGTGAGACTGTGAAGACTGCCTCCTTTATAGACAGGAAAAGAAGCAAATTACATGAAAACATTCAGTTGGGTAGCTGTGTTGGTCTGAAGCAGCAGAACAAAGTCTGAGTCCAGTGGCACCTTCAAGAATAAAACTTTAAGAATACAACTTTGTTGGTCTTAAAGGTGCCACTGGACTCAAACTTTGTTCTACATGAAAACATTTTTTATAAATATATTGTATGTTTAAAACAAACATTTTAATGATCAGCGTTTTGATGCAATACAATATGTTTGTTTTATGTTATAGTGCACTGTTTTAGACATGTTGT
>NW_015207109.1:0-443 GCF_001447785.1 Gekko japonicus | reverse complement strand
ACCAAAAATGTGTAAGGAAGTTGCATGTTACAGGTACATCTATCAGGGCACGCAGCATATGTTCAACACTCCATTTGGGAACTGGGATGCAACTGTCGAAATATTTTTATCCATTGGCAGCCCCAAAACTAAGAAGAGCTTTCACTTTGGCAAGACTGAACGTTCTTCCCTTGGTGGTTTTGGAGAGCAGATATAATAGAATATCACACTCTAATAGAACATGCAGATGCTCATATGACACAATCAAAACCATTGAACATACACTTATGGAGTGCCCTATATTCAATGAGTGGAGGGCTAATTTAGTCACCCCTTTACTTAAAGATACGGAATTGCTAAATGTGCGAGCCCAGGTGTCATGGCTACTCACCCTCTCAGTGGAAAAATTCTTAGGTGCAATAATTGAATACAAGGGAAATAATACTGAGTAAAGTCTTTTAAAA
>NW_015207108.1:0-446 GCF_001447785.1 Gekko japonicus | reverse complement strand
GGCATTGTCTAATTATAAATAATGTCCACGCTGATGAGACAACTTCAAGCATCGATCAGTTGATTGAACTTCATGTCACCCTGCTACACATGGATTTGCTAATAGGGCAGTTTTATTTATTTTTTAATTATTCTTTAAAAAAAAAAAAGAAGCTAATTCAGACTAATCAGAAAGGAACCCCTCCAGGGCAGCTCCGTGCAGCCGTTACCAAAATCCATAATGCTTTTGCTGTGTCAGCGACATATTCACGCAAGACGCTTCCACAACCCCAGAAACGGTTTGCCTGGGACCGACGACGTTTTTGAAAAAATCCTGGTGCCAGACCGCCTCCGATCTCGCCAGTCCTGTGAATACCCCATTCCGCGAGCATTAGAGGTTTGCCCAAAAAAAATACCAGTGCATCGCCGTGTGACGTGTCCGGTGTGATGAAATCACTTCTGTGTGAC
>NW_015207107.1:0-449 GCF_001447785.1 Gekko japonicus | reverse complement strand
AGTCCACAGTCTGACGGGCCCTCCCGGGCGGCGGCATGAGCGCTCACGTGGCGCTCGGACTCGGAGGCGTTCCGAAGGAAGGCTTCGCCCGCGAGCACAGCCCTGAAAGGTCCGCCGGGAGGAGGGCTGCCAAGCTTCCGGCGGCGGCACCTGCGGATCTCGAGAGCGCCCCGCAGACCCCTCCCCCCGGGAGAGAATGGCCGCTCTTGGGAAGGGGGCCCCCACTAAGACCCCGCCCCTCCTCAGGCTCCACCCCCCGTCTCCCACCCGGGGATTTCGCCTCCCGCTCCCTGGAGAGCTGCCACCTGCCCTCCCGGGCTCTTTCTGAGAGGCCTCCGCGCCGGGTTGGGAAACACGGGGGGGGGGAGCCTGAGGAGGGTGGGATCAGGGGAGGGGAGGAGCTTAGGATTACAGCATGAGAGAGTGGGAACTGGGACCTTGCAGGTCAT
>NW_015207106.1:0-458 GCF_001447785.1 Gekko japonicus | reverse complement strand
AACAATTCTGATAATAAGCTGGCAGGTGGAGCTGATGACTTTTATAATCAGAAAAACTTACACTTAGGCAGAAAGACTCCCTTAAAGGAGACCAGTTTCTTGACACAGAGCTAGAAGGGATCCTAGAGGTCACCTACTCCAACCCCCTGGTTCAGTGTGGGGATTAGTCAACTACAGCACCCCACTATGCTTAAAGGAGCACACACCTTTAAAAAATGTTTTTAAATTATTTTAAAAAAGCATTTACGGGAGAAATTCTTGTGGGGCTGTGCCTTTAAGAAAGGGGGTGGAGCCCCCCAAAGCCCTACCTTAACTACAGGCCTGGTACACTGTGCTTGGCATGCAGAAGGTCCCAGGTTCGGTCCCCAGCATCTCCTTTTGTAAGATCTCCTAGGCGAAGGCTGGGAGAGACGTCTGCCTGATGACCAGAGAGATGTGATGTTTTCAAATGAGTCGCG
>NW_015207105.1:0-445 GCF_001447785.1 Gekko japonicus | reverse complement strand
TCTCCAGCTACCCCATATCAGCTAGAGAATGGAAGGCACAGAGAGAGGCTTTCCTTTGTCAGTTTCACTCCCCTGGCCTGTCTGCTGTTAGGTTTAAATGGCTGAAATTTAACAACTGATTGACAGGGAGTGAAATTGACAAGGAAAACTCCAGGGGCTTCCAGAGGGAAAGAAGGCATTTTACATGCCTCCCTTCCCTCCTGTTGGGTATATCAGACCCAAATATATATTCGGCAATACTGAATATTTCCCCAGTTTTTATACTTTAGTGGTATTGAACTGGGGATATGTGGCATTCGCCGATATTTTTTGGGTCTGATATATCCCAAGCCAAAAAATACCAACTTTTTTTTTGCACACCTCTGTTTCATACTCAGATTATTAAATGTGGCCAATTGGTTCAGTTGGCTCTCTCGTGGATCACTGCCTTGACATAGCGAGGGGG
>NW_015207104.1:0-484 GCF_001447785.1 Gekko japonicus | reverse complement strand
CTTTTTCTACAAAATGACCCCTGACCGTGTACATCCATGAACACCACTTAATTGATTTTATGACCATTTAACATACAGGACAAGGAGGGCGAGATTATCACAAGGCAACATGGTGCTTTGTTAATTTCTGCATAGAACAGCAGCTTTAATTCTCTTTCCTGCCTGTTGTGGAAGTGTCAGAAGGGTTGTCTTCAGTGTTCCCTCTAAACTGAGTTAGTGCGAGCTAGCTCACAGGTCTTTAGCCTCCAGCTCACCCATTTTTGTCTTCGCTCAGGAAGGATGGCTCCAGAGCAAACTAATTTATGCAGTATCCAAATCACTAGCTCATAAGACTCCACAACTTAGAGGGAGCATTGGTTGTCATGTGGAAAAGACTCTAGGAACAGATGGGAAGCTGTCTGGTTCAGACCAAGATGTGAAATTTAGCCCCGAGGCCCCACTTCTAATCCACTGCTTCTTCCTTAAGGTGAGCTCTGGTCAGAGT
>NW_015207103.1:0-481 GCF_001447785.1 Gekko japonicus | reverse complement strand
TGATGATGTAGATCAGCAGATTTGAATAATTTTCTTTAAATAAACTAGTTAAACCCACACTGTTGTCTCAAGTCTTCATTTGGGTACTGGGGCAAAGAAATTCCTCTCCCCATAACAACCTTTGCCAGGGAACAAAGTGTGCCAGCCGCCTTACCCAAGAAGCCAGTTCAGTGTTTCATTATACTGAGGGAGAGAGACCCTCAGAATGTGTGTGCAATTGCAACAGAATTACACATGCTACTTATTCTAAAACAGAGTATTTCCCACTTAATAACATCATGAAATGCCAGATTTCCAGCTAGACCAAACAATGCCTAAGAGTACAAATTCTCTTGAACCAAAATGTATGCAGACTACAAAGGAACTCACTTCACAGCTTTCACTTTCCTATCATTTCTGTTGGCTGATGACAAGCTGTTTCGTTAGCTTGCCTATTATAAAAATAAAGATGGAAAAAATGATAAGTTCACCTTATTTAAAG
>NW_015207102.1:0-479 GCF_001447785.1 Gekko japonicus | reverse complement strand
GACCCCTGCATAGGATAACACAATATACTATATCAAACTAAGTTTTTCACCCTTTTCCCAACCTTGCAGTGCCCCCTTTGGCCCTGGTGCCCTAAGCGCGTGCTTCGTCTGCTTCATGGTGAATCTGCCTCTGCTTCCTGAGCGAAGACAAAAATGTGTGAGCCGGAGGCTAAAAAACTGTCAGCTAGCTCGCACGAACTCGGCTTAGAGGGAACACTGCTCAGAATTCGTCACAGTCTGTAGAAGGGCGATCCCCTCAGGGGTACAAACTGAACGCTCAGATGGTTTTCTCCATGCAGGAAAGGATCCTAAACCCTTTAAAAGCTGCAATGACCAACCAACCGGCCCGGAGATGTGGAGAGATGTAGCAGCCTGTAAAACTTTACCTGTCAGATTTCTGCCCGTTAGGCAGCTGTTAAAGTCACACTGAGCCCTGATGCAGGAAAAAAAGAGAGATTAAAGGCAAGAGCCCGCGATTA
>NW_015207101.1:0-442 GCF_001447785.1 Gekko japonicus | reverse complement strand
TATGGACTCCTTGTTGAAAGGTATCCCTGTGTAACGCAATTTTTCAATGATGTCCTCATCACCACGGCCACCCCGGAAGACTTCGCCTCCCACTTCCGCGCTGTCCTTAGCTGTTTCAACTCAGCAGGCCTCAAAGTCAAATGGGAGAAGTGCCTCCTTGGGGTTCTGAAGGTGGACTTCCTGGGCTTCCGGGTCGACGAGTCTGGCCTCCATCCAGCGAGGGACAAGGTCAACGCCATTGTGAAGGCCCACAGACCCACCTGCAAGGCAGAACTTCAGGCATTTTTAGGACTACTGAACTTTTATCACGCCTTCCTGCCACACAAGGCTGCGGTTGCGGAGCCTCTTCACTGCCTCCTAGACAAATCAGCACCCTGGTCATGGGGCTCGAGGGAGGCAGTAGCATTCAATGAGGTCAAGGTGCTACTCATCTTGAATGAGG
>NW_015207100.1:0-465 GCF_001447785.1 Gekko japonicus | reverse complement strand
CAGATTAACTGAGCTGGATATTGCAACCCCGTCAACAAGAAATTAGGGGGGGGGATGTAAGTAAATGTAAAGGAACGGAGGGAAGGCAGCACGGTATAGCCCGATCTCGTCAGATCTCAGAAGCTAAGCAGGGTTGGGACTTTGAAGGGAGACCACCAAGGAAGACTCTGCAGAGGAAGGCAATAGCCAGACCCCCTCTGCTTCTCAACTTGCTTTGGAAGCCCCTTACTGGGGTCGCCATAAGTCAGTTGCGACTTGATGGCACATTTACACACACAAAGGCAAAGGGATCTGTAGGACAGGTGGGGCAGGACTTTATCCTGAACCGTGCCTGAGAACGTAGCCAGACTGGTTCCACGGGGCACCTACTAGAGGCTCATGCTAGGAAAATGAGCACTCTTCCCGTAACTTGTGTGGCTGCTTTAGTTGGTATGTGTTCTGAGTTCAAGATTGCTGGTATGCAAG
>NW_015207099.1:0-459 GCF_001447785.1 Gekko japonicus | reverse complement strand
GGAATATCCAGGAGGTTTTGGCTCCCCGATTCATTGATACCCCATTTAAGCGAATTGGAAACAAACAGCAAAAAACACACCAAAAAACCGACTCACCCATGGTTGCGTCTGATCACACAGTGGCGACGCGTCAAAGTGCTGGGTGATCGTGCAACTCCCGGTCAAATTCCCCCGGAGGGACTAGCCTCGCCCCCCCCCCCCCGGTTTATCTCGCGCATGTGACAGCACCCACAGTGTTGCTATTCCTGGAGATTTGAAGGTTGCACCTGAGGAGCGTGCGGTTTGGGGAGGGGTGGGACTTGAACAGAATCCATCCTCCCAAGCGGCTATTTTCTCCAGGGAAACTGATCTGTGTAGTATCAGTGGGTAGCAGTTTTGGTCTGTGGCACAACAGATTTGACTTTAGCAGCACTTTAGAGAAACTCTTGTTGATCTTTGGTGTAGTGGTTAAGTGTGCGG
>NW_015207098.1:0-455 GCF_001447785.1 Gekko japonicus | reverse complement strand
TGATCACACACTCTAAACAATCCACTTTCCTACTGGATTTTAATGTGTAAGCTGGCAAATTCCCGTTCGGAAGTGCGTGGAAAGTGGATTATTTAGCGTCTGTGACTGCAGCCAAAATGTGAGCTCCTGAGAGCCCAGGCAGGCTCCCTTGGCCGGAACGGGCAGGAAAAGCTCCAAGGGAGGAGGACCCTTTCAGAGGGCGGCCCTGCCGGTCTACAGCGGGAGGAGAGCCAGGTACCAATCCTGGGAGCACCTCGGAGAACACCCGCATTTGTGGCAGGGCCAGAGCTCTCCCTCCGGTGAGAAGAGCCAGAGTCCCGGAGCAGCTTAACGACCAGCAACATTTGGGGCAGCCCCCTGAGCCCGCCCTTCCTCCCTCCCGGCCACACACTTTGATCGTCCCCCAGGTGCTCCTTCACTCTTGGGTCTTTCCTGCTGCTGCTGCTGCGGACAGG
>NW_015207097.1:0-456 GCF_001447785.1 Gekko japonicus | reverse complement strand
CCCTTCCAGCTCTGACATTCTATGATTCCAGGGGAACACAGAAGTGCGAGGTGGCCGTAACGAACCTGGGAGGTTTTCTACCCTGTGTCGGGAGGCTGGATCTTCTTTTTATTATTAAAATTTCTAGATCGTCCAGTCCCTGAGTACACAAGGCTCTGGGTGATTTACAACAGGTTAAAAACAATACAAAATTACAGATTAAATTTAACAAATCAGTTATTCATAATAGTTTTCAGATGGTGTCCATAATTTAATCTAAAACCTACTCTGAGCTGTTCTTTTATCTCGAGGGTAGGTTAAGGAGGCCAAAGCACGCAGAATGGAAGAAAAGTGCCTTTCTTAGGTGAGCCATTCTTAGTCGTATGGTAGTGGAGATGTTTGAGGACTTGGTGAGGTTGCTGCTATGCGTTGGAGGCTCATATAGACTAAGAAACGATGGCTGAGGGGTAACATGAT
>NW_015207096.1:0-458 GCF_001447785.1 Gekko japonicus | reverse complement strand
GTATTCATTGTAACTTGTGAACAGGGCTATATTGTTTACTTATAAGATTACTAGAGAGGAAGGCCCGTTGAGAAGGGCGATACAACGGGCAGCTAGCCCCCCCGCTTCCTCCCCCTCCCCGCCCTCTCCCCGGCGGCGGCCGGTCTTAGCCTGCTGCCGCAGTCCGGTCGTCTGCTTTCCAGCGCGCTGTGTCCCCCCGCCCGAAGCGTCGGAGGCGGGACGCGGCGTCGGAGGTGGGAGCCATGGGACACGGCCAATGGAAGGCGGGGAAGGTCGTGACAGACCGGTCAGGCGGCCAAACACTGTAGGGGCGCATTTTCTCTCCTGTGCGTGAGTCTGCGTCTTACTGCTTTATATATAAGGGAGAGATATGCATGATTTAAAGTGACGCTGCTATTTCTTCTGCATTAAATGAAAGGCCATACAAACCTGAGCCTCTTGTCCCCTTATTTTACAGG
>NW_015207095.1:0-463 GCF_001447785.1 Gekko japonicus | reverse complement strand
GTACACACCTCTGCTGGCCAAGATAGCGTGGTCAGGCCAGCACTCCACTAGGGGGGCGCAAGAACCTGCCATGCATGTGCTGCAGCCCCTGACTGCCAGACAGAATGGTAAACCACAGAGGTCTACCACGGCAGGGAGGGCCCCACGGCCCACACAGGCAGCCTCCCACAACCTGTCTACCATCACCCCCATGTAGACACTCTGGAGCTCACACCCCAGGAGAGGACGGACACCGAGGATGATGATGAGACTATGGTCGACGAGGAGCCCACGCCAGGTAGGTTTACTGACCTACAGCAGGAGTCCATGGCGAGGCCATGTGGACATCAGGGCAACCCCGCCACATGTCGTTCCCTCCGAGCTCCACACTGGATGTGGGCAAGTTACGGTGCTTGAGGATGACTCCCCAGATGTCCCTCAGCCCTGGAGACTCGTTGCCGTGCTCCCATTCATGTGTGCAGGC
>NW_015207094.1:0-470 GCF_001447785.1 Gekko japonicus | reverse complement strand
TCCTTGGAAACCCTACGGGGTTTCCATAAATCAGCTCTGACTCGATGGCACTACCCATCACCATTGGTTTATGAGGATGGTCCACCATGCCATGGGGAAGTGATCTGCATGTTGGCCTGATAGAGAAGTTTTACAAGAGCGTGCAAGGCTGAACACATAGGCTTTTGGTGTACAATATCTGCTGCATTGGTTTGTCTGTTGTAATAGGGTGGAAGCTAATAGGGAAGCTCATCAGATCCTGGAAGTAGGGTCGACACTTTGGACGGGGGACCACCAAGGGAGGCTCTGCAGAGGAAGGCAATGGCAAACCACCTCTGCTTCTTACTTGCCTCGAAAGCCCCTTGCTGGGGTTGCCATACGTCCATTGCAACTTATTGGCACATAAATGCATCCATGGAAGATAGCGGGGGGAGAGAAGAAGAAGAGGAGATTGTATCTAACACTCGCCCTTCACTACCTGAAGGAGTCTC
>NW_015207093.1:0-453 GCF_001447785.1 Gekko japonicus | reverse complement strand
AAGTCGAGGAGTAAAGCGTGAGTGACTATCGGGCAATTCGCTTAAGCGCTTAGATGTAACCCACAAAGTCGCAGCATAACCCCAAAGACAGCGAGGGAGGGGGGATCTACCCTACCCCGGAAAGAACAGCCAAAAAAGAAAGAAAGCGAGAGGAAAAACCGTGACTTTGATGGGAGAATGTTAAATTAACTGACTGGCGTGCAGACTAGTAGAAAGTGTGTATTTTAAAAGACTTTCAGAAGCAGTTAAAAACTTTTACCTTTAACGTAAATAATTTTAACCGGGGTGAAAAAATGGTGCCCAAAGTGAAACCTTCTTCAGGAACTGCTAGCTCATCGTCTCCGGCCTCCAGACCGGAAAATACCACAGACATCTCTAAGATGATTACTGCAGTATTGCGCCCTCCACTGGACCAGATGACTACCTTGAACAACAACTTTGGAGCTCTACAAA
>NW_015207092.1:0-453 GCF_001447785.1 Gekko japonicus | reverse complement strand
AGCCCTGCAATTT
The DNA here is from genome assembly GCF_001447785.1 of Gekko japonicus. Classification (NCBI taxonomy): domain Eukaryota; kingdom Metazoa; phylum Chordata; class Lepidosauria; order Squamata; family Gekkonidae; genus Gekko; species Gekko japonicus. Next base: position 440 of record NW_015207092.1, on the reverse strand, counting down.
AAATCTGCACGGAGATATGCCAGTCATAAACCGGTGTAATATCAAATCAACCACTAGAGGGAGCAACACACATGCAAAACAGAACCTCCCCCCCCAAAGCAACCAGAACACACAAGTGAGGAAAATGAGAATGCGGAAAAGACCTTAGACTGGCTCAGCAGCATGCAGACCCAAGGTGTCCAGGTCTAAGTCCAGTTCAATGCTGACTGTCTTAAAGCTCAAGGGAGGGCTTGTTCGATATGCTGGGCCACCTTTCCTATGGCTTTAAATGGTCCAGCAGCTGGCATGGACCACAACATTATTGCATACTCTCTGTTTCCACAAAGGGTGAGAATTGTCAGGGGCAGTGAGCTTCATGGACTAACTAATTCAGGATGACAGAGCACTGGAGACATGCCACCCTCTTAATGTTTGTATTATTTCCAGATAGGGAAGCAAAG
>NW_015207091.1:0-472 GCF_001447785.1 Gekko japonicus | reverse complement strand
TGGAGGGAGAGAGAGACCCTCGCGTGGGACACCCTCGCCCACTGCCCCTCTGGTGACACCGGCCACAGGCTGCTTCACCTGTTGCTCCACCGAGTCTGGACATATTTCCTGTCTTCTTTATTTCAGTGAAAAAAGCAGCCAAAATCTGTGCCCACCAGTCTGGGTCAATTTTGAATAGTTCTGTTGGTATTAAATCAGGCCCAGGTGCTTTCCCTTTTTGTTGTTGTTGTAGTTTAATTAAATTCCTAATCTCACTTGCTGTTACTGGGGTCCATTCCTTCACACCCAATGGCAATATTGGCCTACCTTCCTGGGTATTTCCATTTCCATTTGTGAAAACAGTGGCTGGAATATAACAGGGTACAGGGAGCCATGTGTTTAATCATTTTGCAATTGTGATCCAGATTTTTTTTCCATTTTTTGTTTTTATAGGCTAGAGCAGTCTTTCCCAATCCCTTTTCCAGGCCTCAGA
>NW_015207090.1:0-453 GCF_001447785.1 Gekko japonicus | reverse complement strand
CTAAAGACTGAGATACAGCTGAAACCAGAGACTTTTTTTGTTAGTTTTAATGGACAATCAGTTGGAAATAAGTCATTGAGTTTTGTTACTATATTTGACTATGGCAGTGAAAATGATATGTGCATAGAAATGGAAATGTCCAACAATACTTACAGTAGAAAAATGGTTAGAGAAGATGTTGGACTTCATAGCTTTGGCTAAATTTATAGTATTGGTTAGGGATAATTACTGTACCTATTAGAGATTGGCCTTTTGTATGAAAAAGATACGGATGGCTTGATGATTTGTGGCTTTTCTGAATAAGAAATTTGCATAAGGGGAAACAAAAAGAGAGTTCTTGTTTTTATATATATGCAAGGAAAATGTTGTAATCAAAATTCGAATTGTTGTAGAGAAAATCAGAAGTCCTTTATGTTTCCCTTCCTTTTTTCTTTTTCCTTTCTTTTCCTTTGT
>NW_015207089.1:0-503 GCF_001447785.1 Gekko japonicus | reverse complement strand
GTGGGCTTAACATGCATGGCAAACTATAGTTTTTTATACACAAATACTAGAAGTGTCCAAGATAAATCGGAGAGTTGGAATGTTTGGTGTTGGGGGGGGGAGAGACGTTTATTTCAGAAACTTGGTGGGATGAGGAAAATCAGTAAGATATGGTGATTCCTGGTTATAGATAAAGATAGTGGCTAGATAAAATAACTGTGCTATAATAGGTGATTTTAACAACCCACACATTGATTGGGTCAATATATGTTCAAGTTGGGAAAAAGAGATTGAGTTTCTAGACACTCTCAATGACTGTGCTATGGAACAAATGGGCACAGAACCTACCAGGGGAGAGGCAATCCTGGTTTTGGTCCTAAGTAACGCCCAAGACCTGGTGAGAGATGTAAAAGTGATTGCACCACTTGGGAATAGTGACCATGATGTTATTGAGCTTAACATATGTATAAATAGGGAGTTGTGCCCCAAAAACTTACACAACCACTTCTAACTTTAAAAGGGGT
>NW_015207088.1:0-464 GCF_001447785.1 Gekko japonicus | reverse complement strand
TTCTCTTTTAATAAAAATTAAAAAAAAAACATTAAGCTTGCATTCAAATGTCATAACAGACCTCTGTGCTGGGTACCAGTGCAGTTTGTTCTTGTGTTTGCACAAACACTCACACACTCCCTGTGCCCTCCCATTCGCCGTGACATCTCTGTGCAGATACCAGAGCAACCTGGAGCATGTTTCTCTTCTCAAACGGAGAGCTCAACATTAAAGCTATGGTTTAGCATCCTGTTTTGTGCGGAGGAAATAATCTCCTGTTTGCTCAGCGGCCTGTGTCTGGATGTCATGGTGAACTGGAGTTTGATTTAAGGCTGCCCAAAGCAGGAAGGATTTGATCACGTGCGGCGTGTGAGGGAGGGGGGAACACAAAACTGCACCAGTGACCATCACAGACAAAGATTTGTTGTGACATCTGAATTAAGCCCCAATACACCGTGCAGTGCACAGCAAACAGTTTCGCACAC
>NW_015207087.1:0-474 GCF_001447785.1 Gekko japonicus | reverse complement strand
CAAGTAGATCCAGTTCACAGTCAGGACGCAGTCAAAAGGAGAGGAAGACGCCTAATCCAGAGAGTACTTTCCCTCTCACAAATGGCCAGATTATCCGGCATCACATGTGTGGGAGTATGAGGGCATTGTACCTACAGGAGAGACCTGTGGAGACATGTGTCTCAATGGAAGGCCATGTGCAGTTAGTGAGAGGGCAAAGGGGGTGTTTCCGCACTGGACCTTAAATCCTGGTTCAACCCTGTCTCCGAATTTACATTCTACACTACACTCGAGTTCACCCCTGTAACTATCTCAAGATATTTTTTGTTTCCACATTACATTGAGGTCACCCCGGTTTTGCCCTACACTTGTCCCGGGATTATCGGATGCTGTTATAACCAGGGATAAAGGCAAGGTATCGTGTCACGAGCTGAACTTTTTGAGCACTTTATTGTACTGAGATGATTTTTAAATTGTATAACATGTTTTAAATGC
>NW_015207086.1:0-464 GCF_001447785.1 Gekko japonicus | reverse complement strand
GGCTCTGTGTAACTCTGTAACTTTGCTGGGACACACTGTACGGAGAAGCCGCTGCTGCGTGTGGCCTCGTGCACTCTGCTACATATAGAGATTCTTGGCTGTACCGTATCAGTGAATCTAACATACCCCACTCAGTTCCTTTACCTTTTCTTTCCGCTGCCACCATAGGCCTCAAACAAAGCTGAAGTCTGATGGCTTGAGAACAGAACTTGCATATCCAGCCCTGCACTGGCAGTTCCTGGCAGCATTTGGGGGTGGAGTTTGGGGAGAGGGAGCACTGCTGGTGCTGTGACATCACTGGAAACCAGTGGGAGTCTTAAGGGGGCAAAGACAGGTGGGAATGGTGTTGTGCAATGCCATGATGCCATTTCAGGCCAAAAAAACTGGAAGTGACATCACACAATGCTCCAGGATGATTTTTTACCATAGTGGTTCGAGGGTATTCCTAGAAAACCTTGCAACAC
>NW_015207085.1:0-472 GCF_001447785.1 Gekko japonicus | reverse complement strand
CACAATTATTTTAAGGAGCTTTCCAGGGCATGGAGTTGATTTAGTTCCAGGATCCTCAACTTTATTTGAGCCTGTGGGTACTTTTGGAATTTTGAGAAATGGTAGTGGGTGCCATCACAAAAGGGCTGACGTAGGTAAGACAATTGCAAAACATTGGGAGGTTCTAAGCCAAGCATCTTTGTGAATGGGGACTCCCTGCCAACTCAGAGGAAATGTCCCCTAGGATTTTCTGACCTGTTCTTTGGGGAGTAGGTGTGCTAGAGAAGCAAGTGGGCATCAAGAATCAAAGTGCTAGGCAGTTACCATGGCATCCGCAGGCACCATGTTGACTATAATTGTTTTAACCAATCAGCTGCCATATGGTTGACTTCCATTTTTTTTGTGATTGGTTTTGATTGGTGCTGGTGGTTTGTGATTTATCTCATGAATTGTGAGATCCCTAATTTCTTTCTTTCTTGTAAACTGCCTTGGG
>NW_015207084.1:0-475 GCF_001447785.1 Gekko japonicus | reverse complement strand
AGGCTCGTTCAGCCCTCATCCCTTACACCTCCCCATGTAATCGATGTGCCTACGTCACTTGTGGGTGATGTACGCACATAGTGTTTATTTCCGGCTCCTGGGTGATGTAGGCACATCGTGTTATTCCGGCTCCTGATAAGTTCCACCCATCCCCTGCCCGTGAGTCCTACTGACCTGGCAATCCTACCCCAAATGGGTGCTGCAAGAGATGGAGCCAAATCTAAAATGGCTGGTAAAGGAGGTGGAATCAAACGCAATACCTCCCTCTCCATGATTTACAAAATAATTGCATGGCAGCCTCACTGAACACGCGAAGAGAAAGGAGAAAGGGGGCATAAAAAGAAGGAAGGCCTGAAAGGGGAATTGAACGACACACTAAGGAAAGCCCAGGTGTTCACTCCTCCTCGTGATCCTCTAATGACTGTGGCTGTTACAGTCACGGAAAGCGCTTTAATTGCAGTGAGGACAGCCAATA
>NW_015207083.1:0-466 GCF_001447785.1 Gekko japonicus | reverse complement strand
CAAATCACAGTAAGTACTTGGGAAGCCTATTCTTATGTGTACAGATACAGGATCGACATTTAGTTCTGTATATGTAAAACATGAACCTCTGGTTTAATCAAGCCTGGTTTTGCCCCTTGCATTATCCCCAGGGGGGAGTTTGGCAGCAACGTCAGGCCTAGGAACATCTGCTTCTGCTCTTCTCCTTGCAAAGCAAAGTGAACCGTGAGAGACTAATAGATCAGTCCTAAGCAGCGTTATACCTGTTGAAGTCGACGTGGTTACACTGCTTAGGATAACACTCTGGATCGGTTTTAGCGGTGGAAAGTGCCGTTGAGTCACAGCTGATGTGTAGCAACCCCATAGGGTTTCTGAGGCAAGAGATGTTCAGAGGTGGCTGGCCACTGTCTGTCTCTAGGTAGCGACTCTGGATGTCCCATCCAAATCCTGACCAAGGCCGACCCTGCTTAGTTTCTGTGATCTGATG
>NW_015207082.1:0-473 GCF_001447785.1 Gekko japonicus | reverse complement strand
GACCTTCTGGACTGAATCTTGACTCTGACCTTGGACTCTGACTTGGCTTGCACTTAGACTCTGACAAGACCTCCAGTCGCCACCTGGAGGCTAGGAACCCTACTGAACGAGTGATTTCAACCTGGAGCATACGTATCTGGGTACTGGTCCCCAGTTTCATTTCTAAAGGGAACATGAGCTGGCTCTTCCTTACAAATAAGTGTACTTACGTACATACAAGATGTTACTTGCATTCACTGTAATGGGAATAGGGTACTTGGTCTTGGGTGTTATGTTACAAATTCCTTGTGAGGCTTTCCTCAGCTAAACAGACCTTTCTTCCTGTCCACCCCCCAAAAAACAACAACAGTTGGCGCTGTCTTGCTGACAGTTTCCTCCAGAGAAGTCAGCGTGTTAATGATATCACAGCAGTGGAGGGATGCAGAGTCCCCGGTGGAACAAGAGCCAGTTTTCAGCCTAGTAAATACAGCATG
>NW_015207081.1:0-462 GCF_001447785.1 Gekko japonicus | reverse complement strand
CCACCTCATTCCTCTGATCATCCCCTGCTTGAGTAGAGAGAGAAAGAGACTGTTAGAATCCACACAAGGAGGTCTTATCTGCTCCTGAAATTCCAGCCACACCCCAAATATTTCTGTGGCTTCTTCCTGCTATACACTGAAGTGGACAATCAAATACAGTTTCAGAGTACATTAAGCCTCCTGCACCAGAGAGGCTTGGTTTGGACTCTGACCATTTCTACGGCTCCCCACCTGTGTGACTTCTTTTAATATGAAGTAAGGACTCTTTTCCAAATGAAGCTCTTTCTGCACTCCAAGGCAAGTCTACCGTTTCTCTCCTAAGGGAATTTGCATCCACAAAATGACACTTATTCTATGGATCACACTTCCATTTTTGTTTCCCCTAGAGTAGATTCTCTGGTTCTGATGGAGGCCTTTGTTCCTTCTTATTATAATAGACTTTTCCTCTTGGACTGATATTTC
>NW_015207080.1:0-471 GCF_001447785.1 Gekko japonicus | reverse complement strand
GGCAACGGACGAGGTGGAGGCTCCGGCAGGCAAAAGGGGTCTGTGTCAGCCACAGGTGCCTGCAGGTAGCCAGGCGGGTGGCGAGCGGCCGAGACGACGTTGGAGGCGACCGAACGCAGGGCCTGAGCCCACTCATGGTGGCCCCGCAAAAGACTGCATCAGCCGCGGACACCTGCAGGTACCCGGCCGGGTGGCGAGCAGCCCGGAGGCAGACAGAGGTGGCCTCTCGCAGGGGACGTTCTGGCAGGCAAAATGTCACAACGCCGTGGGTGGCGAGCGACCAGGAGGCCACTGGAGCCGGCTGGCCATAGGGGACGCTCTTGCGACTGGGGCCTCATCATGCCGATGCCACTCATGCCTGCGGGTGGCCGAGCGGCTGGCACGCACATGGGCACTGGCAATAGGAGGGAGAGTCCGGCCGACATCCAGCGGCTCCAGGCCGTGAGACCTCGACCCCAGGGGTCTTGCTAG
>NW_015207079.1:0-488 GCF_001447785.1 Gekko japonicus | reverse complement strand
CTCCCTATCAAATATAGTCCTATGAACCACCGGTGGCCTGCATAATAGCTGTAATCATTTCCTCTCCTGAAGGTACATCGTGAGCTGTCCAAGTCCTTCTCCTTTGGGTAACTGTAAGATGACCCAGAGGTAACCACTGATATGGTATTTTTAGTTCTATTAGTCTCTGTACCACCGGATGCATATTTCTTTGAACAGTCAAGATTTTGTATGGGGATCTGGAAATATTTGTGTGATAACATCATCTAATTTCAAACCTTTTTGGCTATGAGCAGTTTCTAAAATTAATTTTTAGTTTGAACATCCACAATCTCTGCAATGACATCTAGGATTAAAGTTGGTGACCCGGACCTGCTAGTATTTAGTCTGTATGCTGTTGTAACCACTGTACCCAGAAGTTTCAACTCCCCACTCAGCCATGAATTTAAAGCTGTAGTCAGGTTAGTGTTCAGTTAAAAATTTGGTGGAATCCCACAAATTTTAATTTT
>NW_015207078.1:0-465 GCF_001447785.1 Gekko japonicus | reverse complement strand
ATTGTTATAACCTGATTCTTTTTCCTTTTCCTTTTTTTTGTTTTTTATTTCTTGTTTAAAAACTCTTAATCAGATTCATTTTGGGGGAAAAGGGTGGACAAAGAATAACGGATACCATACTTAGAAGAGAGACAGTGTGGAGGAATGCAGTTTTCTTTGGAGGTCTGAACCTTCGCCCTCTTAAAAAGCTTTCACTCTCTTGCAGAAAAATTCAGGTGGGGCAGCCATATTGGTCTGAAGCAGCAGAACAAAGTTGGAATCCAGCGGCACCTGTAAGACCAACAAAGTTTTATTCAAAGTTTAAGCTTTTGTGTGCTTCAGAGTACAGAGTACAGGCTGGGAAGCCCACCAAGCCCACCAAGACTTTCGAAATGCAAATGGTGGGCCTGGTGGAGGCAAAGAAATGGTCAAGTCACACACACACACACACACACTTCAGCTTGACATGTGATACTTAGCAGGGAA
>NW_015207077.1:0-466 GCF_001447785.1 Gekko japonicus | reverse complement strand
TTCTTGAAGGAGACCATTTTGGCTGATCCTGGTGGCAAAAGCCCCATGTTTGGTTGACCATTTGAGCATTCCCCTCTCAGTTGGAAGTACGTGCCAGAGCAGATCCGTGATCTCTCCTCCCATGGCTAAAGCACATGGCGTTACATGGCGTTACCAGCCACTCATCACCACCTTTGCGCAACGGCAGCTGAGAAAATATTTTCCTGGCAATAAAATGCAGTGCCTGGAAGTGAAATTGAGTTTCAGCCTTTCACGCACTTACACCTTGTGTCCCATGCCCAGCCCTCCCCTTTTATCTGTTGTGCTTTCCACACCGAAACACACAAACTTAATGTGTGACGCTTCCTGCCAAACATTTTAAAAAGCAAAAATCAGCTGAAGTCTCTCCTGGGCCCCACTTCAGACGCTTTCGTGGCTCTGGGTGAAATCTTTAGAGAACACCCCCAAGCCTTCCTCTGGCTGTCCC
>NW_015207076.1:0-473 GCF_001447785.1 Gekko japonicus | reverse complement strand
CATACACAAATTCTTTCCCATGGACAACATTGAAAATTGAGTTTGACAAAGACCATAGAGTTTTCCCTCGGATGACCGTGGCCCCGCCCCCAGCGTGGTGCCCACGGTGTTCTCGGCACTTCCGGGTGACTTGCACTTCGGTGTAGAGTTTCCCCCGGGGCCTGATCCGCTGGCAGCAGGGAATGGGCCTCTGGGACGGGGGTTTCCCCGCCCCCCGGGGGGACTTGGCAAGCCTATAACTCACAGCAAATCGTAAGGAGATAACATTAAACATATCCTAACACAGAGAGAATTCTAGTAGAATATCTTTTCTTATTGCTATGTAATATGTTGTTTGTATCCTTCTCTGTTTGTACTAGTTCAAGAAGTATGCTGTCTGAATGTATCGCTTAATTATCCTTCATATGTATCAGACAAGTCACCTTGTAAAGTATGTAATAATTAAATGAAGAAGAAGAAGAGAAGGAGGAGGA
>NW_015207075.1:0-470 GCF_001447785.1 Gekko japonicus | reverse complement strand
CACTCCTTACTGCTTAGTGATGACAATTTGATTATTTTTTTTTGCAAAGAATGTGTTCAAAAATTAGACTTTCCTGTCTCTTTGGTACTGGGTAGCCAACAGGGCTGGTGAAAAATGTACTGTCTCTTTAACAGGGGCTAAAGCTTTTGATGCTATCACTTGGTGAATAACATACCATTAAGCCTGTATTAAAGACACAGGACATTTTTTTCTGCAGACAGTGGGCAATCCTAATCTCGTTTAGCATGTAGGGTTTGTTTGCAATGTAAACTAAACAGTATTTTAAGTATTTTTTTTCCTTCTGCATAGCGGCTGGCATTCAACATGGTGGCTGACCAGATAGCCGCTCCTAGTGCATCCTCACAATTTACTGGCTTGTCTGAATGACTTTTGCCCTAGGGTCATCATGAGCAGGCAAGCCATGTACATTATATATGCTGCACTTGAGAGCCAGTTTTGTGTAGTGGTTA
>NW_015207074.1:0-476 GCF_001447785.1 Gekko japonicus | reverse complement strand
GCTGTGGTAGTTTTCTGTTTACAAAGAGGGGTGTATATGTTAAATTATAGGTGGGTATTAAAGATCTGAGCTTTTGCATGCAGTCAGAAAAAAATGCACTCTGTTTTACCATCTCAGGACTCTGCTAACTGATTCTGCTGCACTTTCTTTTATTGCCCTATGACATAATCTTGTGGGTTGCTATCAGTGGGTCAATGAAAACCCTTTCCTTTGGTCTCTTTAGGCTGCCATGCCTTTATTGTTCACCTGGCGACATCATCTGGTATGTTAGAGTGAGAATAGCCACACTTCTCCCCCTTTCCCTGTCTGTTTTGGAGAGAAAACCAAGTTTGTTTGCTTTCTTGTGACAGTCACTGCCCTCTCTTCCCTGATGTGTTTCCTCTGGCTTTTGATGCTGTGCTTTCCCTTTCTGTGCTTATGCTTTTTAAGTGTATCCTTTCCTCTGATTGGGATAGCCCAGGCTGGCCTGATCTCAT
>NW_015207073.1:0-472 GCF_001447785.1 Gekko japonicus | reverse complement strand
TTGCTAGGCAACCACAGCATTCTAGGCTAAGTTTAAGGCAGGGAATGGGAGCAGGGCCCTTTCCGCCCTTTGAGGGAGGACACATCAGGGCCAGGCCTGGCGGCAACCACCACACTACCTGCTACTATGTGACTTACATTAACTCACCTAGGCCTGGCTGCTTGCTGCTGTTCAACAGCAGCCACCCTATGAAAGCCAATGTGGGGTAATGGTTAGAGCATGACGCTATGGTCTGGAGACCCAGGTTCAAATCACCAGTCTGCAGTGGAAGTCACATAATTTTGACCTAGCCTACTTTACAGGGTTGTTGTGAGGGCAGAAGAGAAGATAGTGTTGCCAACCTCCTGGTGAAAACCAAAGAGGGAGATCATGGGATGGAGGTAGAAAGGAAACAAACTGTGATGTATTGTGCCAAAAAAGGGTCTTCACAGTCTTGAACATTGTTTTTCCAATATTCAGTTTACTTGAAGCA
>NW_015207072.1:0-490 GCF_001447785.1 Gekko japonicus | reverse complement strand
CTACCGTTATCTGCCCCTCGGACTTCATCGGACCTCTGCCCTCTCTCCTGCAGAGCAGTTGTAATTCTGAATAATCTCCAGCTCTCACCTGCAGATTGGCAACAATGGTAACCCAGGAGGGAATGGCTGGTTTGGCGGGTGGAGTCTATAGCATTGTACCTGTCTGAGGTCCCACCCCTCCTGAAACCTCCCTCAAATCTCCAGGAATTTCCCAACCTGGAGTTGGCAACCCTATCTCCCTCCCAGCCAACTGTCAACCTACCATTATCTGCCCCCTAACTTCAGCTTCCCATCTCCTCCCCCCTCCCTCCTGGTGAGCAGTTGTAGTTCTGATTGATCTCCAGCCTGGAGATTGGCAACAATGGTTCCCTGGGATTGAATGGCTAGTTTGATAGGTGGAGTCTATGGCATTCTTATTTTATTTTTATTTAACTATCAGTTTCTATACTGCTCTAACCCCTAAGGGTCTCTGAGCTGTTTACATACACTT
>NW_015207071.1:0-465 GCF_001447785.1 Gekko japonicus | reverse complement strand
AATAAAGCGTGCTATGCACCACGTCGTTAAGCCCTGGCCTCCTTCAGGTACGAAGGGGGCAGGAGGAAAGGAGTGTGTGGGTGGAAGGGTAGGGAGAGATCCCTGGGACCGACATCCTATTTGTCCCATCTGTGGCAAACCTGCATGGCTTCGCACACCATAGCATAACAGAAACGAATAAGCAGAGATGAGAAAATCACAGGGGAAGGGAGCCACAGTCATATTTAATGTATGTTTACAATCTGGCATTCCGAGAATTTGGAACAGGATGAAATCGCACAGGTTTGCATTTTGTGACATTTTACTACTTGTCCACCTGCAAAGGAGGTGTAATTTCCCTTGAGAAAAGCATCCTTCTAAAGGACATTAATAAGCATAAATACTATGGCATACATAATCACAGAACAGGGAGAGATGCTTAAAGGTAATTTCTGATCTAGCCTAACCCACTGCCCGAAGGATGGA
>NW_015207070.1:0-474 GCF_001447785.1 Gekko japonicus | reverse complement strand
TCCACCCTGGTGAAGGAGCAGTCCATAGCTAGCTGGCGCAGGGCAGCCATGAAGGCTACGGCCGACACGCCCGATTTCTGCGTGCGGCTCTAAGCCAGCCACCTTGCCAGCATTGTTGGCCACGGCATGAGGTACTTGGTGAGGGCCTCGATGATCTCCTCGTAGGTACACTCCAGGATGGACCGGGGTGCGAGGAGACTTTTGGCGAGGCGGACCGTCATCACTCCACAGGAGCTCAGGAGCAGCGCTCGCCTCTTACCGGTGTCAGTGACCTCGTTGTACTCGAGATGGCATGTCAGCTGGTCGGTCCACGAGTCCCATAGCTCTGGTTGGGCGGGATCGAAGATCTCCAGATTCCCTCTGTTGGAGGCCATGGCATAGCGGTAGCGCGGGCTGTGGTTCCTCATTGCGGTGCACGTTGCAGTGCGGCTGATGTGCGATGCGAGGCGTGGCGTAGCAGGAACGGAGCGTTGC
>NW_015207069.1:0-475 GCF_001447785.1 Gekko japonicus | reverse complement strand
TACCTCACTGGGTGTCTGCTATGGGGAGACAAAAGGGAAGAGATTGTAGGCCGCTCTGAGACTCCGAGAGAAGGGCGGGGTATAAATCCAATCTCTCCTCCTCCTCCTCCTTCTCCAGCACTGCACATAGTATTCCAAATGAGGTTGCACCATAGATCTATATATTACGATATTGGCTGTTCCATTTTCAGTCCCTTTCCTAACAATCTCCTGCAAAGAGATTGTCTTTTTCACAGCTGCAGCACGCTGGGTTGAGCTACCCACTAGGACACCAAGGTCTCTTTCCTTCTCAGTCACAGCAAGTTCAGGAATGTCAGAAGGCCCAGTCTGAGAGAAACATGTCGCCCATGCCCTCTTTTCAAGAAAGGGACAGAGGAAAGATACAAACAGCCCCAGGGTGGATGCCAGCAGCATCAGTAACTGAAAGAAAGAAGTGAGTCACACTCATATATGGACACAGCTCCTTAATGCCACA
>NW_015207068.1:0-487 GCF_001447785.1 Gekko japonicus | reverse complement strand
CTTAGACAATTACTTCACACTCAGAGAATGTCATGTTGGAATGCTGTTATTCCCTCCCCCCCAAAAAAAAACAACCACCAACCCACTCTCCTATATTTAGAATCCTTTATAAACCAGGATCACTCAGTTCTGTGAAAGAAATGGCACAATACGAATCATAAAGTCTGGTAGGACTCTTGGGTTCAATCTGGAGCTGTCACCAATTGAGGACACCTGTTATTCTCAGACCTACCAGCAGGTGGCTTCCATCCTGAGAACGTCCAGAATACAACATGGTGGTGGGCGTCAACCTCACGGAGGGCTGGGGAGACAAAAGAGAGCAAGCCTTGCTCCGTGCTTCCAGAGCACCCCCCCCCCCAGAAGGGAAAAACGGAGAGTACTGCTAGCCCTGAGCACCCTTCAGCACCACACTCCGGTCTGCAGTTGCAGCTTAAGAGGCAGGTCACTGCTGAGTAAGGTCAGCTTAGGGCTCTTTTTGTAGCAGGAA
>NW_015207067.1:0-482 GCF_001447785.1 Gekko japonicus | reverse complement strand
GCAGGGTGCTTAAAGCCATGAGGGAACCCTCCCCAGCAGTCTACAGAGAGGTTCTTCGGTAGAGAGAGAAAAAAGTATGTATGTCTCACTTCATTTTTTACACTACCATCTTTTCCATTAGTATTCCTACAACAAATGTTACATTTCAAACTTTACATAATCAGTATTATAACTGGATTTATGGAAGTTAAATACCGTAGCGAAGCACGGGTATCAGGCTAGTTGTTAATATTCTGTTTGTCTTCCACAGCTTCTGTTTTCTGTGTCAGCATTGATCCCAAGACCAACACGTTGGCAGTGACAGGCGGAGAAGATGACAAGGCCTACGTGTGGCACCTCAGTGATGGCGAGCTCCTCTTTGAATGCTCAGGTGAGCCACCCCTGTTCTCCCACTTAATACTGGCTTGACAACATTCATTGCCATATTTGGCTTATATCAGTAGCAAAAAGTAGATTTAGCCAGCTACTTCTCTGTATATCAG
>NW_015207066.1:0-485 GCF_001447785.1 Gekko japonicus | reverse complement strand
CCTCTGCCTATATGTATGGACTGGCAACTAGCATTTCAAGCACACGGAATCTTATACCTTGACTAAAACATTGTTGGTCTTAAAGGTGCCACTGGAACTCCACTTTGTTTTGAATAATTCAGTTTTGCATGGTTTGAGGAAAGCCAGGAAAGTAGGAGCTTTCCTGGTCTTCTCAGGCGGGAGAGGAGCCACAATGGAGAATGAATGGTTACCTATTTTGCCATTTTGCAGGATGGTGCTTGTAGGAGGCCCAGCTGAGATGAGTGAAGCAGTCAGGGTGCAGCATAGGAAGAGAAGCAGTCCTGCATTCCTTTATTTAAAAAAAAAAATGTTCACAAGAATCATGCCCTCCTGACAGATTGGAATAGCCTAAACACAACACCAATGAGACTCCCTCCCAATTAAGCCTGCTGTTTTAAATGCTCTAAGCATAGCAGTTCTTGAACTTTCATCCTCGGGAAATCCTCCCCACACTGCTGTTTGCC
>NW_015207065.1:0-483 GCF_001447785.1 Gekko japonicus | reverse complement strand
CCTTTCTGCACCTTGAAGCTATCAGTCAGATTTCTGTGCCTGCGTCTTCGGAGGGCGCGGAGGGCCACATGGTGCGCGCTCGACGGCTCTTGGTGGCTGGTGGCTTCTGGCTACTGAGCATCATCTGAGCCGGAGTATAACCAGTGAAGGATTTTGAACAGCTGCGGCAGGCTGGGGGCCTTCCCGGACATGTGATGCTGTCGGCGTGCGCCCTCCCACCTGTCAGTTTGCAAATAAGCCAAAAGTACTGAGAAAAACAAATGCAAGTCTCTAGTGTGCTCTCCACTGTGTAGCAGCCAGTGTGCAGCCACTGTGCACATTTTCGACTGTTGAGAACCACCAGAGTGGCAAAGATTGAAAGGCAATATACCCCCATTACAAATATGCAGATAGACCATTGCATGTATGCAGCTCCTTGGAAAATGAATACACATGAAGCTGCCTTCTTCTGAAGCAGACCTTTGGTCCATCAAGGTCGGTGTT
>NW_015207064.1:0-541 GCF_001447785.1 Gekko japonicus | reverse complement strand
ACAAACTGTATGTAAATAATTTTATTAGAAAATGGTGTTATTGTTACTCTGGAACTGTTATCCCTTAGTCATTGAACTTTGTATCTTTGATAGGAGATGTGATAAAGACTTTGGTCAAAACGGACAGTTAATATCTCGAGCAAGTTCGTCCTACAAACTGAGATGTGATAAAGACTTTGGTCGAAACGGACAGTTAACATCTCGAGCAAGTTCGTCTCGTTCGTGCTGGGACTTTGGTCTCTGGATGTTCAGCTATTGAAACAAGAAAGAACATATATTAAATTATTATTGTTATGCATAAGAATCTGAACTTGTACAGCATCTTTTTGTCTTGTCTAATCCTGTTCCTACACCTGACAGACACTCATCTTTCTGGTGTTGGGGGTGGGGATGGTGTTTAAAGGCATCGAGGAGACTGGGCCAGCAGGAGGGCTAAGGCAATCTTGCTGAACAAACCTTCCCAATGGCTGTAAGCATCCCACTTCCTGTCTTACACTTGACAGGCAGCCACTTGTCCAGTGTAGGAGGGGGAGAGGAGGAG
>NW_015207063.1:0-453 GCF_001447785.1 Gekko japonicus | reverse complement strand
AATCTCATGCTCAGTGTTCTAAGCCTAGGGCCCAGGGAAAACATAAATTGCTTCATGTGCTGGTCAAGAACATGAGAAGGCATCCTCACGGAGACTGAAAGCTATGTGTTTGTATCCAAAATTGTAGTTTTTCCCACTGAAATAACTACAACTCCTATGATGTAATGCAAGAATAGAGAGACAGAAATCTACAGTGGTCAGTATCAACTGGCTATCTGGGAAGTCTAGGTTCAAAATCCCCAATCTACAAAGGAAATGTGCTGAGTGAACCTGGTCTGGACACACACTCTCAACCTAATCCACCTCACTGGCTTGTTGTTGTTCCTCATCTAAATAGTTCACATCGCTTTCCTACTGAGAAAGACTGTTTCATGAGGGCATGAATACAGTGAAAAGGGGGAGGGAATCCTGTTGCATCCAGGAAAGCCCTGGCACAATGAGCCCAACAAAACA
>NW_015207062.1:0-487 GCF_001447785.1 Gekko japonicus | reverse complement strand
CCTCCTCTCCTCTTCTCACTGAGACTCCTCCATCCATTGTGCTACATTTCTGCCACCACCTCTAGTATCCAGAGCATTATATGTATGCAGGCAATAAGGTGTGTGTGTGTGTGTGTGTGTGTGTGTTAAGGTGAATTATGACTATGAATCAATGACCTCCAGCACTTCCTCACATTAACAGCCTTGCTAAGATCTTTCCAACAGGGGGGTCGCAGCCAATGCTCCCTCTAAGCTGCAGAGTCCTGTGAGCCACAATTCTACTTTGTGAGCTACTGGCATCAAAGTGGTTAGCAGGTGATTTGGCTACTGCATAATTTAGCTTGCGCTGGAGCCCTCTTTCCTGAGCTAAGACAAAAATGTGTGAGCCGAAGGCTAAAAAACAGTGAGCTAGCTCAGATTAACTCAGTTTAGAGGGAGCTCCCATGATGGAGTTATAGAATCATAGAATCATGGAACGTTGGAATTGGAAGGGACCTTGCAGGTCATC
>NW_015207061.1:0-478 GCF_001447785.1 Gekko japonicus | reverse complement strand
TTTTTTTAGAGCACCCAAATTCAAGTTTTGAGGTGGGCACAGGATACAAACCCTAGGGAAGGGAGTAGCTGGACAAAACATCTCTACAGAAAAATCATCAGGCTAATTATTGCCCTATCTCTAATCTTTCTGGTCAAAGTGATTGAAAGAGCAGTAGCAGACTAACTCCAGATCTTCATTGTTAACTCATCTGCTCTAGACCCTTTTCAGTCTGGCTTCAGGCCAGGCTTTGGGACAGAGATGGCTCTGCTATCTTTAGTTTATGGTCTCCATCTGAGTATATACAATGGCTCTTTGTTGCTCTTATTGGACTTATCTGCAGCCTTTGCTACAGTAGATTATACAGTCTTGCTGAGATGTTTGGAGGCAGAAGTAGGTATCACGGGATGTGTGCCAAATTGGTTCAAATCATTCCTCATGGACCAGACTCAAAGATTTGAGTTATCATCAGTGTGGAAGTTATCATCAGCGTGGAAGT
>NW_015207060.1:0-466 GCF_001447785.1 Gekko japonicus | reverse complement strand
GTTAGGGGTAGCAGCTTTTTGCAAAATGTTGTGTTGGATTCATTTTTCGACCCATTGTTATGCAGTGGCCCCTTAAACCCCTAGACTCCAGCTAGATGGCTGCCATTGTACTGGGATCAGCGTATGAATGGCGGGGGAGCGGACGGCTTAACACCTGAGTTTATCCTATAGGGTGAAGAATGGGGCCAATTAGACACAAAACCAAAGCACCTGGAGGGAAGGCCAGCACAGACAGGTAGGCTGGAAATGTCTGCTTCCCCAGAGGTACCCTTTGGGATCCTGGCTCCCTGGCACGTTCCACACAGAGCCAAGTCTGGGTGGCATCTTCTTCTTGAATCTTCCCTGGAGGTCCTCAGGTGTCTCTCTCACTGGCGTTTGAATTTGTCAAAGCCACCTCCAAGGCCGCCTGGACCCTTTTGTCAACAGAATTAATTTCCGATAACTCTGGGTTGTATATGTGGTTCAG
>NW_015207059.1:0-485 GCF_001447785.1 Gekko japonicus | reverse complement strand
TGGGCCTCTGGGGCGGGGGTTTCCCTGCAAGCCTACTGCTAGATCACCCTGTGGTGCGTACCATTAAAAAAAGGGCCGAAGTTACGAAACAGTGCATACAGGCGTGATGGCAACTATAAAGAGAAATCAAAGAGAAGGCGAAGAAAGGCACTTTCTTTTTTAACCTTTGGAAGTTTGAACTGAGCAGAACCTTCACCTTGAGCTTTGAAACGTTTCTCTCTGTGGGCAGAGAACAGGCGGCGGCGGGGGGGAATCAATGCCATCTTTTTCCAGCCTCACCTCGGCCACCCATTTTCTGAAATGCTAATAGTGAAGCTAGAGACAATGGGATGATCCAGTTTCCCCACCGCCAGCTAGACAGGTGATATCTGGATTGGGAGGAGTTAGAAAGCCTGCAGGAGAGATTTCCTGGCAACTGCAGGAAACGTTTCTTTGACCCCGCCTGACCTGGTCGGTGGGAGGTGTAATGTATTGAAATGATTACA
>NW_015207058.1:0-493 GCF_001447785.1 Gekko japonicus | reverse complement strand
AAACTCCTAACCTCTGGCACTGGCACTAACAGCATCCCATCGAAGGTTGGGAGAGGGATCCCTAACCTTGGGCCACTCCGACTCAGGCACAGAACCTCCATCTTTGTCGGATTCAATTTCAGTCAGCTCAGCCTAAGCCAACCAGCCACAGCTTTCAGCGCCAGGCCCAGATCTCCCAGACTAGAGTCTGACTGGCTGACCAAGAACAGATAGAGCTGGGTGTCATCCGCATATTAGTGACAACCCAGTCCATGTCTCCGGGCAATCTGGGCAAGGGAGCGCATATAGATATTAAACAGCATTGAGGAAAGTACTGCTCCTTGGGGCACTCCACAGGTTAGTGGGTGCCTTCCGGATAACTGTTCCCTGACTGCCACCCTCTGTCCCCGGCCCTGGACAAACAAGGAGAGCCACTGTAAGGCAAGCCGCTGAATCCCCATGATGGCAAGGCGGTGGATCAGTAGTTAATGGACGACCATGTCAAACGCCGCCA
>NW_015207057.1:0-490 GCF_001447785.1 Gekko japonicus | reverse complement strand
CTCCAGAGGAACTGATCTTGGTCATCTTGGGTTGTGTGGGGTGTATGGGGAGGAGCATTGGCGAATGTCCTGCATTCTGCAGGGGGTTGGACTAGATGACCCTGAGGGTTTCTTCCAACTCTATGATTCTATGATCTAGAGATCATTTGTAATAGTGGGAGAGCTCCAGAGGCCACCTGGAGGTTGGCAACCCTAATCTGGGGGTCCCTCCAGGATTATACCTCATCTCCAGGTTACAGGGATCAGTTATACTGGAAAAAATGGATGATTTGGTGGGTGGACTCAATGGCACTGTACCCCACTGAGGTCCCTGTCCTCCCTGGGCTCCATCCCCAAATCTCCAGGTGTTTCCCAACCTGGACCTGGCAACCGTACCCCTCCATCCGCTGCTGGTGGACAGAGGGGCCTGGGAAACCCTACTCCACAGCCAAGAGCCTGCAAAATACATAGACAATAACTGGCAAGGGCACTACGGCCGGGGGCACAACAT
>NW_015207056.1:0-555 GCF_001447785.1 Gekko japonicus | reverse complement strand
GACTTGCTGGCACTTAACACATGCATACACTGTTCTCAGGGAGCTAGTTGGGTGTAATGGTTAGGAGCGTGGACTCTAATCTGGGAGAACCGGGTTTGATTCCCCACTCCTCCACGTGCAGCTGCTGGATGACCTTGGGTCAGTCATAAGTTCTTTTGGAGCTGTTCTCGAAAGGGCAGTTCTAAAAAGAGTTCTCTCAGCCCCACCTACCTCACAGGGTGTCTGTTGTAGGGAGGGGAAGGGATCGTAAGCCACTCTGAGACTCCTTCGGGTAGTGAAGGGTGGGGTATAAATCCAGTCTCGTCTCTCTCTCCTCTTTTTCAGATGGATTTGGATCCAGGGTGCCTGTTCTTTTTCTTTCTCTCACCTCATCAGACAGAGACAGTGGCTTTATGGCAGAGCATCTGCTTGGGATGGCGAAGGCTCCATGTTCAGTCCATAGCATCTTCAGTTTCTAAAAACAAAATGATCAGGTAGTGTTCATGAGACAGACCTCAGCCTGAGATTCTGAAGAGCTGTTGCCAGTTTGACTAAGAAGAAGAGATTGGATTTATA
>NW_015207055.1:0-457 GCF_001447785.1 Gekko japonicus | reverse complement strand
GCACCTCTTATGTTCTTATGTTAACCCCATTCGGTGGCGGTTTTTCTGACACCGGGAAACAGATTCTTGCGGCGTGAACACACAATTCTGCCTGTCTGGACTGCAACCTCTCGCCCTGATGCCGACTTGGACGTCTGAACGTCCTTCTTGCTCTGTAAGGTTTTTTTTTTTGAGAGTTTGCCGTTGTGTGCATGACAGCTTCTACGCTGCACTGAGGATGGCAGCGGAAGAACAGCGCGTCAAACGGAAGCTGTGATTTGTATATGCGCATCTGCAAAGAATTTTTAAAGAAATATTTTGTGCCGCGCCGCCACTTGGACAGCGCTGCTATCTGGACGGTCCACAGAGCCTCGTTGTGTGATTTAAGCGCTTTGGGGAGGGATGTGTGATCATCCCAACCCGCAAATAAATAATCCTGATGAAATATGCAGCGGAAACAACCTGCGGTAAGCTTGCC
>NW_015207054.1:0-494 GCF_001447785.1 Gekko japonicus | reverse complement strand
TCCCGCCACTGTGCCTTCGATTTCACATCATCTCACAAATTCTTGTTTACTCAAGAAGTGATTAAAAGGCAGAATTCACTGCAACAGGATATAGTGATGGCCACAATCAGAGATGGCTTTAAAAAGACTGATTCATGGAGGAAAGGTTCAGTAGTGGCTACTAGCCAAAGATCCTAAAGATCCTTCACAGTCAGAGGCAGTAAACCTGAATACCAGCGGTAGGAGGCTGCATCAGGGAATGGGCTTGGCCTCTATGCCCTGTAATGTAGTGCAAGCCTAACCATGTACAGTCAGTGAGTTCAGTGGGTGTTACTCCCTAGGAAGCGTGTGATATCAGCCTTCAAGAACCAGTGTGATAGAAGGTTTGAGTTGACCAGGATCTGGAAGACGCAGGTACAGTTCCCTACTCAGTCATGAAACTCACAGGGTGACATTGAACCTGTCTTTCTCCCCCTCCTCACCTCCCTGCTTAGCCTACTTCAGAGGGTTGTTAT
>NW_015207053.1:0-472 GCF_001447785.1 Gekko japonicus | reverse complement strand
CACTCCTCCTAACCATTACACCAAACTGGTGGAGGAGGGGGAGGGGGAGTTAGCTGGCTCTTCTTTGAGGGATGGGTTCTTCCAACCCTTGTTGTGAGAGGTCTCCTTAAGAAGCCCTCTTGGACCTAGACAGACAGTTGTAACAACTGTTGGCAAGCATCCTCATTTTGTGAAAAGGTTTGAGAACGTTGGTGAATGTGCAGTTCCAGTCATTCTACAATGGTACAGATTATCTAGTCCCATTTTTATCACATTTCTGCCATGATTTTGGAGCTGAAACTACCTCAGGTGTTCCGACCTTTACTGAGAAGACAGAAATTCTTTTCATACTACAGCTGGCATCCACTCTTTTAGATGCCACCTGAAGACGTTTTGCCGTACCTTTGATGACAAAAAACAGTGTGGATGTTATTTTGTTGTTGTTTCCTTGCTTTAATTGCTGATTTTAACATTTGCTGGGCTGTTGTGCCAT
>NW_015207052.1:0-490 GCF_001447785.1 Gekko japonicus | reverse complement strand
AACCTGGATCTAGTAGACCCTGCTCTAAAATACTGACTGCTACGTCTAGAGCAGCCAACCTCCAGATGGAGCCTGAAGATCACCAGGTATCACAACTGAATTCTAGACAACAGATCTCTCCCCCCCTGGAGAAAATAACTGCTTTGGAAGCTGGGCTGTATGGCATTCTGTTCAGCTGAGGCCTCTCCCCTCCCCAAACCCTTGCTTCCATAGACTCTACCAGAAAATCCCCAGGAATCTCTCTACCTGGGGCTGGCAACCCTAGTCAGGACTGGCAATGAGTTCCTCACAAAGCCCTGCAAAGGGTTTCCTTTGTGTGAACCGAGCTTGGTTGCCTAACATGGCGAAATGGGCTCCAGTTTACAACTCAGCTGTCTGCCTCCCACCCTTGTCCCGTGGACGTATTTCACTCCTTAAGGTCACTAACACCACTCACGGAATCATCAGTGCTTTTTTTAGAAGGACAGTGAGACCTCTCTGGCCAAATCTC
>NW_015207051.1:0-398 GCF_001447785.1 Gekko japonicus | reverse complement strand
GATTTAGAGGCTGTTGCCAACCTCCACCCTGACACCCCATCCCTGACTTTTGTTTATTTGTTTATTTGTTTATTCCCTGATGCATCATGACTTGATGGGAAGGGGGGGGAAGGCCCGGAGTCAGCTGCACTCCCTTTACATCTGAGCATATCTGACCCCTCAAGCAGCGGAACTTTTGACAACGGGAGTCAGCATTAACTGTTTGGGGATGGAATTTTTTTTTTGAACCATCCAGGTTCCTACCAGTGGCAGACACATTGGCCACAGATGTTTCCCATGACTGCTAGCTGCCAAGCCCCGGCCCGGTGGAGTCTGTTGTCCTTCATTGTAATTGTTCTTGGAAATGTGCAGGCTGAACGCACAGCAAACTTTGCCATTTGTAACAAACCAGAGTTACA
>NW_015207050.1:0-476 GCF_001447785.1 Gekko japonicus | reverse complement strand
AGTTTTGTGGATACCGTGGGCCTCCAAAGAGACAGATGAGTGGGCCCTAGCCCAAATCAAGCTTGTACTCTCCCTAGAAGCTAAAATGACCAAACTAAGGCTATTGTACTTTAGTCACAATTTGAGAAGACAAAAGACACTGGAAAAGACGATAATACTAGGAAAAGTGGAAGGCAACAGGAAAAGAGGGGGACCCAACCGGAGATGAATCAACTCAGAAGAAGCCACAGCCTCAGTTTACAAGACCCCAGCAAGGCTGTTAAGGATAGGATGTTCGCAGGCCCGTAGCTACAGTGGGGCTTTTGCGGGCTCCGCCCCCTTTCTTAAAGGCATGGCCCCACAGGGATGTCTCATGTCAGTGCTTTTTTCAATCATTTTAAAGCATTTTTTTTAAAGGCGTGCTCTCTTTTAAGCAGAATAGTAGTGGTGCTGTCATTGGCTAATTCATGCCCTGAGCAAGGGGGTTGGAGTAGGTG
>NW_015207049.1:0-487 GCF_001447785.1 Gekko japonicus | reverse complement strand
AATCCAGCATACAGTTACTAATACATACAGGGTGAATTTTCTGTAATAAGTAATTGATATGTTTCTTGTTAGGAGGTTTTATGTATGAAAAGAACGCCTCGAAACTCTTCCGGGGGAGTTCGTCCATTTTCGTCTTCTGAAGTTTGGCTTTTGTTTTCTGTAAAACATATATGAGTATATGGTTAGATATGTTGTAATTGCATTAATACAAGTTGGATAATGCACAGTTTGCAGTAGTTCTATCTTGTTTATATTGTCACTATACTGCAACCCCCCTTCATCTGTCGTCCTCCCTGTGATCAGCGCCAGTGTCAGTAGAAGGAACGTTGCAGAGTCCACCTCTGAAAAATATGTCTGTGGTCCTTATATCAGTCTACAGGCTTCGTGAATGGGGGAAAAAAAGTTGACAGCATCTCTTAGTGGGGCTGGAATGTTTCGCTTTATTCTCGCTTCACAACTTAGCTTCAAGACACCACAGCAGAGGTGT
>NW_015207048.1:0-496 GCF_001447785.1 Gekko japonicus | reverse complement strand
ATTCGGGTTGGATATATTAGCTAAGTATAGATTATTGGGACCGAGATGGAGCATGCATATTACTCCCCCAATTTTGCCCCCCCTCAATCTGCCCACTGGCCACCTGGTTGCCAGTGGACCTCCTCCCATGCCATGAAGAGCTTTGTGGCATCCGACGTGCCTGGTGCAATGACGCCATCAAGAGGTGATGTCATCGTGCCAGGCATATCATGTAGGGGTTGCTCTAGCATTCAGCAAAAAAAAAACCCCTCTATGGCGGTGACCATAGAGTTTTTGGCTGAATGCTAGAGCGTCCCCTACACAACATGTGTGGCACAATGACATCACTTCCAGGTGACATCATTGTGGTGTGTGTGCCCTACCTGCACACAAGAAGACCCCAGACAGCAGCCAGGAGTCCCCGCCGGCAGATGGTAGGCACCTGGCAACCCATTGGCTGCCCATTTATTACTAAGTTCAATTTAAGGTATTGGCTATCAGCCTTCATGGCCTTGGT
>NW_015207047.1:0-543 GCF_001447785.1 Gekko japonicus | reverse complement strand
ATTTCTAAATATAATAATGCTGTAAATTCTTAATGTTTAGATAGTTACAGGCAGTGTTCCCTCTAAGCTGACTTAGTGTGAGCTAGCTCACAGTTTTTTAGCCTCTGGCTGACACATTTTTGTCTTAGCTCAGGAAGGATGGCTCCAGAGCAAACTAATTTATGCAGCAGCCACATTGCTCGCTCACAACTTTAATGCCAGTAGCTCACAAAGTAGGATTTTTGCTCAAAAGACTCTACAGCTTAGAGGGAACATTGGTTACAGGTGTGACTGTTTAATTGAAAATCCTAAAACTGGACAAATCAATACTTTCAACAGCCAGTTGTACAACTATAAGTATGTTTGTTCCTTCCTTTGTTCATTGCTGTGAACTCAGAACTAGGCGCAGAGGGACTCTATAGCATACCAGTACTGGCAGCAATTCCCTGCCAGCTGCCTCAATGTCTTATTGCTCTTCTTTTCAAGTATGCTGAGTTTGGCAGAAGCCATTTTAGTCTTAACTGAGACACTTCCGCATCCTGCCTTCAGACGTCTTGGCATCTA
>NW_015207046.1:0-521 GCF_001447785.1 Gekko japonicus | reverse complement strand
AGTCCTTGCCAGAGTCGACTCTGCTTAGCATCCGAGATCTGTCGAGATCAAGGTTGCCTGGGCTATCCAGGTCAGGGTGCCATAATAGTTCTTGCTTTTGGAGGGGAGCTTTCATTGGTGGCCCTGCTTCTATCTTTGCTGCCACAGGAGGTGGCGGCGGCTACAAGCATGGACGGCTTCAAGAGGGAATTGGATAAACACATGGAGCAGAGGTCCATCAGTGGCTATTAGCCACAAGGTATAGATAGCTCTGTATTCTTGGTCCTTGGGGGAGCAACAGTAGGAGGGCTTCTCGTGTCCTGGCCCCACTGGTGGACCTCCTGATGGCAGCTGGTATTTATGGCCACTGTGTGGCAGAGTGTTGGACTGGATGGGCCTTTGGCCTGATCCAACATTG
Source organism: Gekko japonicus (assembly GCF_001447785.1). Lineage (NCBI taxonomy): Eukaryota > Metazoa > Chordata > Lepidosauria > Squamata > Gekkonidae > Gekko > Gekko japonicus. The sequence continues at coordinate 124 of NW_015207046.1, read as the reverse complement.
GCTTCCCTTATGTTTTTATGTTCTTATCTTCCTATCTGAGGGCAATTCTGGGAGTCTCTTTTGCAGAACTGCCAGGGGAAGCTCAAAAAAACTAGAAACTGTTCTGGCTTTCTCCTAGCAGCTT
>NW_015207045.1:0-488 GCF_001447785.1 Gekko japonicus | reverse complement strand
TTTTATTCTGTGCCTAGTGGTTTCACTTTAAAACAATTCTTTTCTGGTCCATCTGGTATCCATGTTGCATAATTGTATGTTTGTATTGTATTGTGATATAAGCCAATTTGTTCCTCATTGTGTTTGACCTCTGAAGAAGACCTATACAGGCCGAAACACGTCAGGTCAAGTCCATCGGCCCTTGTGTGTAAGATTTTGGTATTTTTACATGAGGTGTGATTGGGCCCTTATATGTGTTTCTAATCCTTTGCTAATAAATACATGTATCTTTTAATATTATATACATTAAGTTTCTATTGTTGGCCCTCTATTCTGTTTGACTTACCTCTTTAGGTTCTGATTCAGTATAAGGCAGCTTGATGTAAATGTGTACATTGCCCGTTGAGGCCACCAGGAAAAGGCCCAGTGGACCAATATCGAGGGGGGGGAGGGGTTGGCCCCCTGACAGGGCCAACCATGTGTAAGTCAATCAAGAATTACAACCAGCA
>NW_015207044.1:0-497 GCF_001447785.1 Gekko japonicus | reverse complement strand
GTAAGACTCCTTTGGGTAGTGAAAAGTGGCTATTAATCCAATATCTTTTTCTCTTCTTCAGTTACAAGTGTCCTCTCAGAGCTGTTCTCTCACAAGCAGTTCTCAAAAGAACTCTTTCAGCCCCACCTACCTCACAGGGTGTCTGTTGTGGGGAGGGGAAGGAAAAAGAGATTGTAAGCTGCTCTGAGACTCCTTTGGGTAATAGAGGGCAGGGTATAAATCCAATCTCTTCTTCTCTTCTTCTTCACCCATTAGAACCTGTTCCTTCTCTCTAGCTCCTTTTGCAAAAAGCTCCTTGAAGAGATATTGGGGATGCCATCTTAAGAACATTTACAAGATGCCAGAAAGGCCATTTTATTTGTGAAGGCTTTGAATGGGGTTTACGCTTCAGCCATTTCCTTGGGGAGGGGTAGTTAAAGGAGTTTTGCTGTTGATTGTTAAGTGTTTAGCTTTGAGAATTGTAAGCCGCCTTTAGCCAGACAGTAAAGGTGGGGTAT
>NW_015207043.1:0-498 GCF_001447785.1 Gekko japonicus | reverse complement strand
AAAAAGGAATAGTTGATTTAAGGAAAGGTGCTGGTAAACTTCTAGTAACTTCTACGCAGAACAGTGTTGTCAGATTATCAGTTCACGATTTGTGTACCTGAGCCTCAAAATAATTTTTTGTTCAGATCTGTTGTGCTAGAGGGAGAGGAGGGTTCCCTTTGCAAATCCTGCCACTTCCTTTTATAGTTTTGCCCTAGAGGAGGAGCTGTGGCTCAGTGGCAGAGCATCTGCTTTGCATGCAGAGGGTCCCAGGTTAAATCCCTGGAATCTCCAGCTAAAAGGGTCAGGAAGTGAGAGATGTGAAAGACTTCCGTCTGAGTACCCCCAAAACTTCTGCCAGTCAGAGTAGACAATGTTGACCTGGTTAGATGAAGGATCTAACTCAGTATAAGGCAGCTCAATGTATTCATAAACTACATCATAATTAATAAACTACATCACAATTCATAAAGTACATCATAAACTACACCATAAACTACTTTGAGGAACGCAGCAGCT
>NW_015207042.1:0-492 GCF_001447785.1 Gekko japonicus | reverse complement strand
TGTTATACTCCCTGCGCCACCGCTCCCTCCCTTGTTGGGTGGATTTTCGGGGCATGATCACGCCACAACATCTGGCAAGCGTAGCGCACCCGTGGCCAACCCGTGGCGTGCCACCGAAGATGCACAGTTAAAAAGTACCCGCAAAGATCTACTAGCAAATTGTTTGCCACAGGCTGCAGCAGACGTACGCATTCGGTGTGATTGCGCCAGCGTGCGCCTATTCCATCCGGCCGTCCTCTTTGCGGTGCGCGCCGAAGGATGAAACCCCGGTGCCCCGCCGTCGCGTCCAATCACATAATGGTGGATCAGAATGCGATGGGGCAAATAGCCATCCCCCCCCGGCGTGTTTTCCGGCACATGTGGCCGGGGGCCCTGCATACAATCCGCAGGCAAGATTTCTGTGCCAGAAAAAAAAAAAAAGAATAGATAGTGAGGAGGTTTGCTTGTTTAGGGAAATGGATATGCCACCAATTCAGAGACTTGCTCCGTGCG
>NW_015207041.1:0-498 GCF_001447785.1 Gekko japonicus | reverse complement strand
CAATCTCTTCTTCTTCTTCTTCATTGGTGCCTCTAGAAACGAAGCAGCTCTCTGTTCTGGACACGGAGTCTCCGAGTTTGTCAATGAATTCAATACCAGTCTGAATAGGCCCATCTTTTCACATCTCAGAAGCTCAGCAAGGTCAGCCCTGGTTAGTACTTGGATGGGAAGCCACCAAAGAAGTCCGGGGTTGCTACGCAGAGGCAGGTAATAGCAAACCACCTCTCTTTGTCTCCTACCTTTACCTGGATGGCCCAGGCTGGAGTGATCTCGTCACAACTCGGAAGCTAAGCAGGGCCGGCCCTGGTTAGTACTTGGATGGGAGGCCACCATGGAAGTCCAGGGTTGCTACGCAGAGGCAAGCAAGGCTGATGGGAGTTGGAGGTGTTTAGCCTGAGTAAAAAAGCAGTTATCATTAGGGTGGAAAGTGCCGTCAAGTCTCAGACAACTTATAATGACCCGATAGGGGTTTCAAGACAAGAGATGAACAGAAGTGGT
>NW_015207040.1:0-497 GCF_001447785.1 Gekko japonicus | reverse complement strand
CAATGTAATATGACAGGAATTATAGATATTTGAAATGGATGTGCCATCTGAACAAAGCACAAATATTAAACATGATACATTAAACAATTCAAAACATTGTGTTATATACATCAGTAGAAACACAGTGCATTGTCCTGGGCCAATTTGTTCTGATGTAGCCCTATTTTCTTGACACGAGGGGCTGTAGCTCAGTGGAAGAGCCTCTGCTTTGCATACAGAATGTCCCAGGTTCAATCCCTGGCATCTCCAATTAAAAGGATCAGTTAGTCGATGATGTGAAAGACCTCTGCCAGTCTGAGTAGACAATATAGACCTTGATGAACCAATGGTCTGATTCAGTATAAGGCAGCTTCATGTGTGTCCAGAACAATTGTGTTTTACATAGTTTGGGAAATGCCAGCAACAAGGGGGCCCTCCTGAATTTTTCAGGCAGGTCACTACACAGGGTAAGGACCACTATGGAGAAGGCACCTTGTTACGATATGAGCCTATGTTTG
>NW_015207039.1:0-487 GCF_001447785.1 Gekko japonicus | reverse complement strand
TTCTCCTCTGTACATGAGTTCTGGGTATTCACAATTATGATGTCATGTTCCTTTTTCCACAGGAAAACATACTGTCACCGAAGACTTAACTTTTTAGAATCTAAGTTTGGTTTACATGAGATGTTAAATGAAATGTCCGAGCTTAAAGAACTGAAGAGCAATCCACATCGCGATTTTTACAATGTGAGAAAGGTAAGCATGAAATGGATTAAGAAAGTACTGTCCCCCATTTTATTCTAGTCAGTCTCACTTACTGAAATGCTTTGGTGTACTAGCTGTACATTTGGTGTACTGTAACTAACTGTACATGCCCTCTAGGTTATTTTTTTAAATGATACAGTAACTTTTCATTCGTCGTCAGAATTGCATGTTAATGACAATCCCGACTGACTAGATTTATAGTTGTGTGAATTTTAGATTATAGAAATAAGGGCAGCGTATCAGTCTTCAGGAATGTCATTTGTTACTGTAAAATAATGTATTCAGG
>NW_015207038.1:0-508 GCF_001447785.1 Gekko japonicus | reverse complement strand
GGGTACAAATCCCATCTCTTCTTCTTCTCTAAGCAAAAAGTTTAACCAGTGTTCCCTCTAAGCTGAATTAGTGTGAGTTAGCTCACAGTTTTTTTAGCCTCCGGCTCACACCTTTCTGTCTGAGCTCAGGAAGGATGGCTCCAGAGCCAACTAATTTATGCAGTAGCCAAATCGCTCCCTCACAACTTTAACGTCAGGAGCTCACAAAGTGGGATTTTTGCTCACAAGACTCTGCAGCTTGGAGGGAACATTGATTTAACCCTTTCTCAACTGGAGCGACTGAGCTTGCAAGCTCCAGTAGCATCCGGTCCCAAGAATAAGTAGGGAAGTCAAGGAAAGCTCGCCATTAGAGAAGAAACGTTTGGCCTGGGATTCTGGGAGTGATGGAAGCAACTCTCTGCATGATACTGTCTTTGGGGTCTTGGGTCGCATCTCTAGTTTTGAAATTGATTGGGGAGAGCTCAGCTCAGCTGGAAACGGGTTTGAAACGAGTCCCGGGAGCTGGTGG
>NW_015207037.1:0-506 GCF_001447785.1 Gekko japonicus | reverse complement strand
TCTCCAGCTGCCACCTGGAGGTTGGCAATGCCCCAAATTTGAACCAATCACCCCCATTCCTCAGCAGCAGTGTTTTCACCCCATCCTCGATTCCTCTTTCCTTGAGAGTAAATCGCCTCCGCTCCCAAGTAGTTCCCTCTAAGCTGAGTGAGTGTGAGCTAGCTCACAGTTTTTTACCCTCCGGCTCACACATTTTTGTCTTCGCTCAGGAAGGAGGGCTCCAGAGCAAACTGGCTTATGCGGTAGCCAAATTGCCGGCTCACAGCTTTAATGCCAGGAGCTCACAAAATAGATTTTTTTGCTCAAAAGACTCTACACAGCTGAGAGGGAGCATTGCTCCCAAGCATTTCCTTTGCAAGGGGCTCTCAGCTTTACCTCCGTCTCAGCCATCTTTTAGCCTGTCACTCCTCTTCGTCGGACTGCTCAGCCGTGGTGACGATTGCCCCATGATGGAAGAGGACACCAACACAAAGCCATCCATCGGTGCTGTGTTAAGTTCCTGGATT
>NW_015207036.1:0-503 GCF_001447785.1 Gekko japonicus | reverse complement strand
CTTTCACATGTGCTGCAGTCAAGCCAAGTTCCTCCCGTTTTATATCTGTGCCTTTGATTTTTTGTACCTAAATGTAGGACTTTGCACTTCTCTCTATTGAAATTCATTTTATTTCTCTCAGCCCACTGTTCCAGGCTATCTAGATCATTTTGAATCCCGATTCTGTCTTCTTCAGAATTAGCAATCCCACCCAGCTTCGTGTCATCTGCAAATTTGGTAAGCATCCCCTCTAGAATTCTTGCTCACAAGACTCCACAGCTTAGAGGGAGCATTGTCCAAGGCGGCCAATTCCACGCTTACTATAAAAAAATTTTTTTCTTAGGATCCAGGCGGTACCTTTCCGCCCGTAATTTAAACCCATTAAAGATCAAGGATACCCCCCCTTCTTAAAAACCAGCGTGGTATAGTGGTTAGAGTGTGGGACCCAGATTCGAGTCCCGGTTCTGCCAAGGAAGTGTGAACCAGTCGCGCAGTCTCAGCCAAACCTACCTCGCAGGGTTGTT
>NW_015207035.1:0-624 GCF_001447785.1 Gekko japonicus | reverse complement strand
CCCGTATACCACAATCCTGGCTGCAACAAGAGGCCCCAGACACAAAATAAGAACCTGAAACTTATACAAGGTCCATAACTCTGTCCTCTTGTTACTGGTATCTTTATTGGTGTGTAATCTTTTGATTAAAATAAACTGAAATTTAATCCCCCTCCCAATGTTCCTGTTTTTTGTTAACCTAAACACAATGAAGAAGAAGAAGAAAAGGAGGAGGAGGAGGAGGAGGAGGAGATTGGATTTATACCCTGCCCTTCACTCAGAGTCTCAGAACGGCTTACAAACTCCCATTCCTTCCACATCCCAAAAACGGACATCCTGTGAGGTAGGGGAGGCTGAGAGCGCTCTGAGAGAAGTGTCCTTGAGAGAACAGCTCTGCGAGAACTATGGCTTGCCCAAGGTCATCCAGCAGCTGCAAGTGGAGGAGTGGGGAATCAAACCCGGTTCTCCCAGATTAGAGTCCACGCACTTAACCACTACACCAAACTGGCTCCTTCAATGGTTAATACTGAGAGATAATGTAAGGTAAAATATTAAATGAGACCCCACTAAGATGAGGAGGAGGATGCGGAATTAGGGATGGATTGAGCCTCAGTCATCTGCTAAACCTCTGGTACACATTCCCCC
>NW_015207034.1:0-682 GCF_001447785.1 Gekko japonicus | reverse complement strand
TCCAATCTCTTCTCTTCTTCTACTGTGGATCCATACAGCCGCCCTTTGAAACCATCTTCATGGTGTCTAGGTCACCAATGCCTACTACTGGCCACGATGGCCCAGTGGAGACTCCACGTGCAGAGGCAGTGCAACTCTGAATACCAACTGGGGGGTGGGGGGCAAAGACCGGTAAGCCTTTTGGGGCTATCACTGTAGGAAACATGATGTTGCACCAGACGGACCTTTAGGTTGGATCCAGCAGAACTCTTAAGCAGTTTGGTGTAGTGGTTAAGTGTGCGGACTCTAATCTGGGAGAACTTCTTCTTCTACTGTAGATCCATACAGCCGCCTTTTGAAACCATCTTCATGGTGTCTAGGTCACCAATGCCTACTACTGGCCACGATGGCCCAGTGGAGACTCCACGTGCAGAGGCAGCGCAACTCTGAATACCAACTGGGGGGTAAACCTTTTGGGGCTATCACTGTAGGAAACATAATGTTGCACCGGACAGACCTTTAGGTTGGTTCCAGCAGAACTCTTAACGCAGGCCCAGCTGTGATAACATCTGCCCTGGCTCAACCACGCCATCTCTATAGGCTGTGAGCACTCCAGCGTACCAGGACAATTCTCGGGACTCCATCACACCCCAGGCCCACAGGAAGAATGCAGTGTCCAAATGGAAGATATACAGCCCTGACC
>NW_015207033.1:0-496 GCF_001447785.1 Gekko japonicus | reverse complement strand
CACACTTCTCATCGCTCCGGGTGCAAGCGGGCAGGTAGCCCCAGATGCCTTCAGCCTGGACGCCAGGATCACAGCCGCACTGACTGACACCAGGCAACTCCGCAGGGACGAATGGGGGATCAGGGGTTAGGCGGACTAGTAGAGATAACGTGAATAACCAAATGTAAAGTAAGTTGGGGGGAGGGTTGAGTCTGCGTGGGCTGAGTCTGCCCCAGGCTGTGATCCCGTCCTGCTTGCCCTGAGGAAGCCCGTTCGCTCGATGGATGGAGAAACCTGCGCGCCACCAGCGCACGTCCTGCAGAGGGCAACCGGCACATTGAGGGAACAGATGGCGTCTGTCCGTCCTTCTCCCGCCACTGCGCCCAGCAGGCGCACGCTGCCTGGGGCCCCGGAGCAGGTCCGCTGTGATGCCTCCCCCTTCCCTGTGCCGGTCGTGCCTCTGCCGCCCCACTGCCGGATTTACTGCAGTACACACGTTGGGAAGTGCGCGGAACAC
>NW_015207032.1:0-501 GCF_001447785.1 Gekko japonicus | reverse complement strand
CAAAACCACATTCAGATACCCCCTGGGGCCAGCCCTGTTACTGACTGCAGAACGGCCATAAAATGGCCATAAATCTATGCAGAGGGTACCATAAAACCGAGAGATCAAAGGAAGTGAAACCGGCATGCAGTGTGGAGGCTTCCATAAAATCCAACAATCAAGGACAGGGAAAGTGGCATTCAACGTAGAGAGGGATTTCCGTTCCAATGTGGGCTTGGTAAAACAGCAGAGTGAATGCTAGATGCGGAATGGGCCACACAGCTATATCGAAAGATCTTTTTTCTTACAGTGCTTCTACTTCCCTTCAGTATACTGTCGGAATTTATGTTCTGTGCTTTAGAAAACGCTTTTAAAACTTGTAATCGGTTTTAGAAACATTCATGAGGTGACCCCACTCCTCTTAATTTCAGAGCTCCCAGTCACTTCTTGCACGACTAATGCTAGTGTGCCCACTGGTAAGAGAACTTAGAGGGCCCATCTGTGACCGCTTGCGGTTATGGA
>NW_015207031.1:0-498 GCF_001447785.1 Gekko japonicus | reverse complement strand
ACTACACCAAACTGGCTACACCAAAAGGCGTGTTGAAGACCGGCCTCTCCAAAGAAGGTCACCGTAGACTAGAATCATCGAGCTGGAAGGGATCTCCAGGGTCATCTAGTCCAGCCCCCCGCAAAATACATGAAATTCACAAATACCTCCCTCCACACCCTTAGTGACCGCTGTTCCATGCCCAGAAGATGACAAAAAAAATATCCAGGGTCCCTGGCCAAACTGACCTTGGAGGAAAATGTAGCTTGCAGACCCCAAAGTGGCGATCGGCATTTCCCTGGGCGTGTAAGAAAGGGCCACGAGAACTGAATGCTGATGCAACCCACCCTGCCCTCCCTCTCATGATCTGCCTCAGTTCACAGAATCAGCATTGCCGTCCGACGGTCCAACTAGCCAGTTGCTGGAATCCTTATAAAAGAATGATGGAGCTTGATTTAAGACACTCCCTGAGTTCTTACTAAGAACGCCTATACTTGACATTGCTGAACTCTGGTGAGT
>NW_015207030.1:0-503 GCF_001447785.1 Gekko japonicus | reverse complement strand
TGATTCCCGACCCCTCGGCCTCCTGGCAGGATGAGTGTCTGAGGGCTGGGCCCAGCATACCTCCACCGCGGTCACATTTCCTTGGAGTACCAGTGAGGCCCCAGAGGCCTCGCTGCTTGTGGAGTTGCAGCTGGAGACCCCTGGACTTGGTGTTCTGCTCTCACTGACGATGGTATCCTGGAGGCAGGGAGGAAACAAAGAAAAGCTTCAGACTGTATGGGAGCTGATATTCTGAGGGAGTGAACAGCATTAGCTTCAAACTCCTCTGTTACTTCCATGCAAGAGTCCCTACATGCAAGGAGGTGGCCCAGAGGCTGTGAATCAGGATGCCCCCCCCCCATCTTTTGGTCTCGACCATTAACTCACTAGGTGGTTTTAGACAAGACATTTGTCCCCACTCCACATGCAGCCATCTCTACTTTGGCCCGTGGACCACTGAAGCCTGCTTAGGAGATAGAGGACTGTGGCTCAGTGAGGTCCCCGATTCCATCCCCAGCTTCTCC
>NW_015207029.1:0-488 GCF_001447785.1 Gekko japonicus | reverse complement strand
TGATTTGAACATATGGGGAGGGCAGCAGGTCACATGTACAGTTAGGGTTGCCAGGTTGCCTTACCTGGCCAGTGGGGGTCCTTTTGAGAGACCAGACGTGAAGTTGAGCATTTTGGGGCCTACTTCCAGTTTTGGGCCTACTTCTGGTTCCGGGCCTTCTTCTGGTCACGGGTGAACCTCTGGTTTTTGGGCAAAACTCTTATGGTAAATTCAGCTTCAAACCATAGAGTTTTATCCCAAAACTAGAGCACCACCCCCAACTAGAAGTAGGCCTGAAACCCGAAGTAGGCCCAGGACCAGAAGTAGGCCCCAAAAGGTCCATTGGGGGTGGGGTTTCCCCACACTGGCCAGCTGGCTGGTGACAGGCAAGACCCTCCGAAGGCGAGTGTTCCCGCTCTCCCACTGGGGGGGCTGGCAACCCTATGCACTGTCCCCATTCTTCAATTACACATGCTGATCTGAGAGAATAAAATTTTCAAATGTACAAC
>NW_015207028.1:0-487 GCF_001447785.1 Gekko japonicus | reverse complement strand
AATATATCGTCTGTCTGAAATTCCTCACCATCTCCACTAGCCCAGTGGTCCTTTTTGATTCTGTGGGAACCTTTAGAATCCTGACACAGCCTGGTGGGCACAGTCACAAAATGCCTGCCGCCAGGGGCAGAGCCAGCCGCAAACTGGCTGCCACAGCTGACCTTCGGTCATACAGTGCAGGTCCTTGTGGCATGGTGGCAGCTGCTGCCAGAGTAACACTCATTCTATGTCTATACTGAATAGAATGTTTCTCTTTTTTCTAACGTTATCTTACAATCTACTTATCCTTTATAATGTTTGTTATATTTGTTGTTGAAAATGGAAAACGGAATCAAATCTCCAGTGGCCAATCAGAAGCCTTTCTGGGCAGAAGCCACACCTCACCCACTTTCTAAAACCCTTGGCGAGCATCAGTGGCTAGTGAAGGGGTCCCCAATGTGGTGACCGGGGGCCCTATGGTGCCCACCAACACCTTTCCGGGTGCCAT
>NW_015207027.1:0-485 GCF_001447785.1 Gekko japonicus | reverse complement strand
GCTGCAGCCATCTGCCCCTCTGAAAAGCTCCTTCTAAACATAAACATACAGTGGCAATTATATGGGATGCACAGCAGGGGGCTGCAACTGGGGGGTGGGGAGGGAAAAGATGGTGGAAACTCATGCTACTGTTGGCACAAGAACTGTTGGGGGGGGGCAGAGAGGCTACTTCCACCACTTGCCCTTCCCATTGCGGCCCCACTACACCCCTTCCCATGCTATAACCCAGAGGTCACCTGGTGTTCAACAGTGACTGGGGTGGGGGAGTGCTTAGGAGGCTGCAGCAAGCAGGGAACAGCAACAAACATTTACTTTGTACCCTCTGCTCTGGTCTCTGGATTCAAGCAACAATGTTTTTTGCATTTTATTTCAATTTTAGGATATGTGGACTTTCAAACCAACAAGCATGACCACCATTTCCTTCAGCACAGCAAAACAAGAAAGAGGGTGGCTTCGTCTTACCTTCCAGATACCGACTCCCAGAT
>NW_015207026.1:0-504 GCF_001447785.1 Gekko japonicus | reverse complement strand
CTGGTCGCCCATTTGCAGGGGGCCAGGTAAGATTTTTTTTCCATCCTTGGCCGATTGGCTGTGGTCAGGGATTTTTGTTTGCCTACCTTGTACAGTTTGTCAGCGGGTTGTGGAATTGGCATGGGTTGGTGCCTTGTTTTAGGTTGGTCACTTTAGTTGGTGGAATGGGGGCTGGTGATTGTGATACAGCTAAGGGAGCACCAGTTAACAGTCCCATCGGGGGGGGGCTAGGAGTCTGGCCAGATCAGCCATTGGGTTCAGCGACCCGGGCTTAGGAAGGCAGATGGCCTTGGGTCTGCAGGGACTGAGCCTCCACTTAAACTATACGGTTTGGTGGGGGGTAGGTCCTTGGCATTGCCCATTGTATGACAGGCGGAGGCAAGCCTAATGGTTGGGGCTCGATCCAGGGCATGATGGCTCTCTGGTATATGGCTACGGAGTGGTCAAATTTGACCACTAGCCTGGACCGTGCTGGCAAGACACTTTGCCCTTGCCATTGAGTTT
>NW_015207025.1:0-505 GCF_001447785.1 Gekko japonicus | reverse complement strand
AAGGAATCCCGGAGATCGGGAAGGGCGTCTCGCCGGGATGAGGAGATGTGGGCGCTGGAGGAAGAGCCGCGACGGAGACAGAGAGACTCCGATGAGAGGTTCTACACTCCTGATGAAGAACGGCTGGAAGACTTGGAGAAGTCGGTACAACAGCTGATGAGAACGGTGACCGATGTGTTCGACACCATTCCCCAGATGCTGGACACGCGTTTTGCCACCCTGGTAGCCACGCATGGATTACAACCTCCCCTCCAGCAGCCACAAGCACTTCCACCACCGGGCTCGCAAGGGCCGCCGCTACAGGTTCCACCGCCGCTGATGCAGCCCATCCCAGGACAAGCACCCCCGCCGGGTCTGCCAGCCTCACTGATTCCAGCTCTGCCGGGACCTCCGGGAGCACCAGCTCTTCCCCGGCCGGGAGGGTTTGGACCGCCGGGAGTCCCGCTTGCAGGACCAAGGGACTTACTGGAAGCAATATTCGACGGGAACCCTGAAGAACTGGCAT
>NW_015207024.1:0-501 GCF_001447785.1 Gekko japonicus | reverse complement strand
CAGAGCAATAGGGGAGATGTGTGCATGACAACCTGAGCGCATCTACGGAGGGGGGGGGACAAGAATAAACATTTGGCAGCTTGCTGACAGGTGCGTTACAAGGAGAAATGCAGTAAGTACTTGGCAACCCTAGAGGAAAGGCTGAAGAGTCTGCAGATTTTCAGTTTATAAAAGAGGTGAATAAGGGGGGACATGATAGAGGTGATGTGGGCACATCATCCTTCTCCCCTCCCCTCTTCCAGAGCATCCCGGTAAGTCCCCCACCCTAGCAATATGGGCCAGCCTGACCAGCCTGAGTCGAGTGTAGCTGAAGACTCCTCAGGGGTTGAGGAGCCACATTGCATCCAGGTCGGAACCAGCTAAAGGTAGTGAATTAGAGATACAGGAGCCTCGAGATTCATTGCCGGCAGCTGACCTTGACCCACACAGCCCTGAAGTAGCTGATGAAGCAAGTCGCCTACCGGGCACCCCTTTTGTTAATTGAACAGTGAAGGAAAAAGC
>NW_015207023.1:0-504 GCF_001447785.1 Gekko japonicus | reverse complement strand
TTATGAACAGAATTTGGATTGCTGTCTCTTGCTTATGATATTCTCAGCGATCCTGGGTAGCCATTCAGACAAGGCAATTCTTGCTTTCTTAAAATGAAGACAATAACCTTGTTTCCATGCTACAGTATCAGCGTGTACATTCTGCATGCATCTGTGTACATGGCTTTGTAATAAATAGGCAATGTCTGTTCACTTTACGAATGAAACCAAGAACCAGTACCTTAGGAAACATGTGGGGTTTATAACATAATTCCAGGTGTACATGCATTGAATGTAACATGAGAACTACTCAATGCCCATATAAAGAAACATCATGTACACTGTTCACAGATTGGATGGCCATTCACTATAACTTGCCCACAAAGCTACTGAATCACACCATTGGTCTATCAAAGTTTGCATTGTCTATTGTCTACTGTCTACTGTGAGTCCACAATCTCAGGGAGAGGACTTCAACATCACCTAATACCTGGATAAGCGAGAGTTAAATCACATGTGCATTCA
>NW_015207022.1:0-502 GCF_001447785.1 Gekko japonicus | reverse complement strand
TAATGTTCGTGGGGGCTGCGGGGCGCCAGGCCACCCGAAATTTCCCAGAAACCCTGCCCACCCCTCGCATTCCCAAGCCGGCACCCAGCCACAGGGCATTGTCGCTCCGACTCCCCCAGCGCAGAGCCAGCGAGACCCTTGGAGCGGGACGAGCCAAGCTCGGCCTGCACTGCAGACGCCCACACCCCCCCTCTGCTGCCCCACCGTGATGGCGGGGGAGGGGAAGCCGGCTGGACCGGAGGAAGGACGGAAGCGCCTCTCCCATGCGGCCTGGGGAGCTTCAGCCGAGATAAGGGGGGAGGAGGGACAACCTGCCAGGGAGGCGGTTGGAGACACGCGACGAGGTGGGCCCGGAGGAGACTTACTCCCCCCTGGAGGGCGTGGAACCATCCTGGATGTGCCCCCCCGGTCCCCCCCCATTCGTTTGCGGGAGCGATGCATCTCCCGCTGGTGTTCACAGCCCGTCCTGACTACACTCCTTTGCATAGCGGCTTCAGAGGCT
>NW_015207021.1:0-500 GCF_001447785.1 Gekko japonicus | reverse complement strand
GGCCTAGGCCCTAAAGCTGTGCATCATTTGAGCTTCGGGAGCTCTTTAAACATTTGTTTATCCCGTTACAAAATCTGTCGGGGAACTTGATTCGCTGGGTGGGGGCCCCAGCGTTCACATAGGATGCCGTGTCTGCTCGTCTTCTCCATTAAAATGCCATTTATTCTCCTGGTCGTTGACCTTAAAGAAACGAAACCGCGATTCCCTGTTGACGTGTTGCCTCTGTCGTTGTGAATCAAACATCAGCGTTTCGGTTCTGGGGGGGGGGGGGATGTACAATTGCAAGAGACAAAATCTATGGGCTGATGTGACGTTTTCTGTTTCGAAACACGTGTTTGGATGGTCGGAAATGGAATTCGTATGATGAAAATCTTTAAAAGTAAAATACTTTCCCTTGTTAGGAATGACAGTTAAAGTTTTGATGGTAATTTTTTTTTTAACTGTAAGGAGTAAAACTCTCTTACCTGGATAGCCCTGGCTACACCAGTACGGTCAGATCT
>NW_015207020.1:0-514 GCF_001447785.1 Gekko japonicus | reverse complement strand
ACAAGTGGTGTTTTTGGTTCCCCACGCGTGCGTGGCCAGATGTCTGAACGCGGTGGAGTGCACACAAAATGGACTGGTGTCTGAACCTGAAGATACGCTTCTGCCACTGGGGTGCGTTTTTTTGGAGTTGTTGCCTATATGAGCACAAGCACACGTGCACATGTGCTCATATGTGCATGCATGTGCGCATATGTGCGCGCATGCGCGCATATGCACCCACCTGTGTTTTTAAAACTGACCAGGCAACCCGCTCCATGGCTGAGATGCTGCAGTAATGTGGATGTTTGACCAGGGGACGGCTGCGTGGGTAACCTGCATCAGGGTGTGCTGTCTGGACGATATGCCCCGCAACATGGTACAATTAGAGGAGGTGCCATATTGCGCCAAGCCGCCAGTGTGATCATACCCTCATTGGCTCCGTTATGTTTCTATAAACAGGAGCTATATCAAAGCATGGAGCAGACACAGAACACTCATTGGCACCGTTATGTTTCTATAAACAGGAGCCATATCA
>NW_015207019.1:0-494 GCF_001447785.1 Gekko japonicus | reverse complement strand
AGGGACCTGGTTTTGACACATAGTTTCAGGAGGACTAAAGAATCAACCCCCCCACTCTCCTCCCTCTATGGCCCTGATTTGGGGCACCATGTCAGCAACTGCTCCTTAAAAATTGATTGAAAGATCCAAACACAGAGCTCTTCGCATCTCATTTCTCTTGACTCCATGAAATTGCTTGAATCCTCAAGTCATGGCCAGGATTTGATGCCTCAGGTACACTTTTCCTCTTTCTTTATTTTTCCCACTCCCACCATCGTGAAATATCTACAGTAACAGCTGGCTGCAACAGGCTGGTTTAACAGTTGTTCACTGATATATTCATAGAGATTAGATGTCACAAGCGGGGACCCCCAAGAAACTTGCAGAAGCAGCCATCCTATTTCCTCCTCTTAGATTCTTCTCCTCTCTCTCTCCACTTCTCTGTGTCTCTCTTCCCCCCCCACCTCTCTCTAACTTTCTTTCTCTCCCCCCCCCATGTCTGCTGTCACTCCTCT
>NW_015207018.1:0-512 GCF_001447785.1 Gekko japonicus | reverse complement strand
TCGAAGCACGTATGGATTGTCTGACTCTCGAACTGCAGCTTGTTCTCCTTTTGCAGAGTGAACCTTGAGGCCGGGCTTTTCGGTACTTTTCTTTTTAAGATAATTTATTTGTGAATTGCCAGAGGGGCTTTGAGCTAGTCAGCCATTCCTGGGGATCACCAATAGGTTGTGACGGGCAATCAGGTAGCATCACTGGAAGAGTTCTCGGAGCACGAGTTTGACAAGCATCCATTGGGGCCATGGAATTGAAGGGCTGGGCTACCAGCCACCCAACCTGAGGCTATCACCCTTTACTGAACATTTGACCCCCTAAATTGCTCCAGGCTTCTGCCAAACTCCATGATCTTGTGCATGTGTGTGTGTGTGGGGGGGATGACAGGACTGGAGTCCTGGGAGCAGCAATGCTGACGCTTGAGTGATCACGTGGAAAAACGTGGGCTGAGAGGCAAATCAAAGACACGGTGAAGCAGACGCATCATGGCAATGTGCCTGCCAAACTCTGCATGGATTCA
>NW_015207017.1:0-502 GCF_001447785.1 Gekko japonicus | reverse complement strand
GGTTCTAAACTTATAGTCAGGGATTTGACTGCAAAGTAACACGGAACATGATGATGTTTAAGTTATGCTGCCTCCCGCAGTCTCCGTCTCAGAAGACATTTAGCCGACCGTGAGGGAAAAGCCTCGGAATGTCCCTCCGCGGCGGCTGTGCACAAAATGGCAGGATGCACCCCCCCCCCCGGCAGTGCTTTTAATGCTCATGCCCATCCCCAGCTGCAAACTGACCTTTGAGAGAAGCCGGGGAAGCAGCCGGACCATGGAGGAGGCCGCTGCCGCCGCCACCTTGAAGAGACGGCAGCCCAGAGGGCACAAAACAGCCACACACACACACCCCCGAGGCCAGAGCTGTCTTTTAAAAAGCTCCGTGGCCTGGCACCCCCGCGGCCACAGCCCTGCTAACGTCTGCCTCCGTCCGCACTTTGTGGGGAGGGGCCCCCCGTCACCTTCAGAATGCTCTAGGGCATGGGGTGTCGAGCATGCGGCCCGGGGGCCGGATCAGGCC
>NW_015207016.1:0-493 GCF_001447785.1 Gekko japonicus | reverse complement strand
ATTTTTGCAGTTTCTTAGAGTTACAATAAAAATTAAACATTATTTTAAGAACTGCTTGTGTTGAGCTAAAAATGGGACAGTTGCTTTTCTAATGGGTGGGAGTCTTGTGATCAGATTGTCATTCTTGCTTATTTTATGTCAGAAAAATAATAGGAAAAGAAAATCCTTGAGAATTACACCTGCTTCTACACCTGGTCCCCTTCCCAGCAGATTTCTTTCTTTCTTTAAAATATTTATAAGACTGTCGTCCTCCCACCTGGAACCCATGAGACCTATATGAGCAGGTAAATGCTTGAGCAGAATGTATTTTCTGCCCTCCTTTACAGAACCCGCAAAGCACTTCTTCTGAGTTTTTAGTTAATGGCACCTTGGCTACTTAGGGTGAATCCACCTAGCTCACATCTCTCTTTCCCAGTAACCGTGGGAACAGAGGGCCTGCAGATCTATTACAGAAAATTCTCAAACCCCCTCAGGAAACTGCTATTCTGGGGAA
>NW_015207015.1:0-503 GCF_001447785.1 Gekko japonicus | reverse complement strand
TTTTTTTAAAAAAAACGTTTTGCGCATGCATCACAGCGCATCCTTGTTGAAGTAGGTGCGCGATGGTTTTTTTAAAAAAAACTTTTTGCGCATGAGAATAGACGTGACAGCACATCCTTGTGGATCCGCGCATGTGTAGAGATTTTTTTAAATGGCGCCCACTCGGGATGGTCTGACATCAGACCTCCCCGACGGGAGGATCGCGTGCTGGTGGAACAATCAGACGGGTGAAAGTCCACAGTTGTCCCGCAGGTAACCGAAAACCCCAGATTTAAAGTGCTGTCTTTTAAGTACGGCTCAGAAGCGCGGCAAAAAATGCCCACAGAAGAGGGACATTTCCCAGATGTTTGTGTCTGGACATCACCTTTAGATCCGTGAGGCGATGGTGCCTCGCGCGGATCTAAAGAGCCGTCTGATCGGACTCTCAAAGCCTTTTCCCATTTTACTTTCCTTTCTGGGTCTGTTCCATTCACATTCGGAGCATGGACTCTAATCTGGGAGAA
>NW_015207014.1:0-507 GCF_001447785.1 Gekko japonicus | reverse complement strand
CTTTAACAAAATGTAACCCTTGCTCCTTTTCAGCGGTTTTCCAGTTGTTGGTCCCAGTGACTCTACGACCTGTGGCTTGACAGAACAACCCTCCCAGTCTAGCCATCCCCAGTTCACTTTTCCTCAGCTCCCTCCCCCCAGACTCAGCACAGTATGTTGGAAATAGTCCTGCTGCTACAAGTA
Source organism: Gekko japonicus (assembly GCF_001447785.1). Taxonomy (NCBI): domain Eukaryota; kingdom Metazoa; phylum Chordata; class Lepidosauria; order Squamata; family Gekkonidae; genus Gekko; species Gekko japonicus. The sequence continues at coordinate 324 of NW_015207014.1, read as the reverse complement.
CTACTATCACGGCTTAAACCAGAGTGGCAGGTGCAGAAAGGAGGAAGGGGAGGCTGGGCAAGGGAAATGGTGTCGGGCCTGTTGCTGTCCTCTCTGGTCAGAGAGAGGGTGCAGGCCTCATAACTGCTCAAGAATTCCTCATCAGTGAGATGAATCCAGTGTCGACAGGTATAGCCTAAACTCAGGAATAAGACTTATTTATTCAATAGGACTTCTTCCCAGGGAAGTTTCCCCCCCTTTAGGATTTCAGCTTTAATATCTGCCATATAACCATATTTACTGCTTTTTGTGCCCATGTGAAAAAGCAATACCAATTTTTAAAAC
>NW_015207013.1:0-527 GCF_001447785.1 Gekko japonicus | reverse complement strand
GTATAGACCACAGTCCCCAGTAATTTATCTCAGTAACTGGGAAGCCTTTTGTCCAGAGCTACCCTGTTGCTTGCGTAGAAAAACCCTCTTGAATCATTCAGTTCTGCTTAGTTTGTGGAAATCCAGGAGAGTAGGTGCCTTCCTGACCTCCTCAGGCACACCATTGGTGGGGGCCAGAACGGTGAAGACGCGTGGATCAGCTGGCCAGTGGAGTGACTACAGAATGGCAGCTCCCGATAATAGCCAAGCTGTGGCATTCCACACCTGTTGGAGTTTCCAAGTTGGTTTTTGGTTTTCTGGGGGGGACCAGCGTACAATGCATTACGCTAGTCTCATCTCGAAGTCACCATGCCATGGATCCTGGTAAGGGGCTATTTTTCAAGCTAGGCAGAGTTGGAAGAAAGCCGTTCTTGCAATTGCAATAACTTGCTTCTCCAGCAATAATGCTGAGTCCGGTATAACACCGAGGCTCTTAGCTGAGTCGGTGAGGGTTAGCTGAACCCCATCGAAAGCCGGGAGGATAACGT
>NW_015207012.1:0-626 GCF_001447785.1 Gekko japonicus | reverse complement strand
AGGTCTTTCAACAGTAACATATTAAAAAATAACAAAACAGGATAAGGCCATGACCAGTGTTCCCTCCAAGCTGAGTTAGTGTGAGCCAGCTCACAGTTTTTTAGCCTCTGGCTCACACATTTTTGTCTTAGCTCAGGAAGGATGGCTCCAGAGCAAACTAATTTATGCAGTAGCCAAATCGCTCGCTCACAACTTTAATGCCAGTCGCTCACAAAGTAGAATTTTTGCTCACAAGACTCCACAGCTTAGAGGGAGCATTGGCCATGACCCTATGGTAGACCATCTCCTTTGTATGAAGGTCCCAGTTTAAATTACTGGCATCTCCAACTAAAAAGATCAGGTAGGAGATGATGTGAAAGACCTGTGCCAAGACCTTGGAGTACCATTTCCTGTCAGGATAGATACTGCCCTTGAGAGAGCCAGTGGTCTGATTCAGTACAAGAAATCTTCAGATGGTCATGTGTGTTCCATATCATCTTGTGGAGCAGAGTGCTTACTACCATAAACTCCTGAATTCCCAAAAAAGTTTCAGACGTATAAAAATACTGGTGTTACTGTAACAGTCTGGCTCTCCTGGGTGACCAAAACTTCATACTGGAAGTATGAGGAGCAGAAATAACCTGATA
>NW_015207011.1:0-500 GCF_001447785.1 Gekko japonicus | reverse complement strand
AAGCTGGGAGGTCTCTACTTTTATCTTGATTCTGTGAACTTAGGAAGATCTTGAGATGGAGGGCAGGGAGGGTTGCCTCAGTGCTCAGTTCTTGTGGCCCTTTCTTACACGCCCAGGGAAATGCTGATCGCCACTTTGGGCTCAGGAAGCAATTTTTTTGTCTTCTGGGCGTGGAACAGCGGTCACTGGGTGTGTAGGGGAGATATTTGTGAATTTCCTGCACTGTGCAGGGGGTTGGCCTAGATGACCCTGGAAGTCCCAACTCTATGGTTTTATGAAGCTTACCCAACATGTCTTGTAGATTCTAAGGTGGCTGCTGAATACTTGTGCACCCATTCAACTAAGACATTTTAAGGACATCAAGCTTATATTTGTGTCAGGTTGGTGTAGTGGTTAGAACATAGAGTATGATCCAGGTTTAAATGCCTACAGTGTCACGAAGCTTGCTGGGTAGCATTGGGCTAGGGTTGTCAACCTCCAGGTGGTCAACAAACACACAA
>NW_015207010.1:0-503 GCF_001447785.1 Gekko japonicus | reverse complement strand
TACTAATATGCTAACTTTCCTCCTTTTTTTTAAAAAAAAAAAGTGCAAACCAAGTGCCAGGTGGAAGCAAGTTTTAAAGGCATCTATCCAGGAAGGTTCCGCCCCCAGGGTGATGAATGAAAATGGCGATTACCTGTCTAAGCAGTGCAATTACAGCACTGGGTATTGCTGGTGTGTCTACAAAAATGGTACTGAAATCGAGGGTACCAAAACACGCAAACCGCTGGAGTGCACTGGTAAAGAGCTTATATTTGCTGCATATATATGGGGGAGGAGCTAATAAGAAAGCAGATGTCTATATGTTCCTATGTCAACTGGCTTATCAGTAGTTAGGAAGCCATAAACATTGATGGGACTTAAACCCAAGCCATGTTGATATGATATCAGACTTGATGCTACTGAAGATGTTACTGATGCTTCTTACACAGCATAGCTGTAGCTGCCCAAGAGAGTAGGGATATTGAGGGAGGGATGGGGTAGAAAAGGGGCAAGATGGGCTGGGA
>NW_015207009.1:0-522 GCF_001447785.1 Gekko japonicus | reverse complement strand
TAAGTCGGCTGACAACCTCCGTTGCTTCCGGTTTTCAACAAGGTCGGATCACAGCAAGGGCACTTGATGGCTGGAATATATGGAGTTCACCTGTTGAATGAATGAATGGGACTGTCATCAGCAGTTTATAAGGGACACTAAATGTGTGTTGAATTTCTGGTTCACAAACTGAGATATTGATTGCATTACATAAACTGAATTGTTTATATCATTTGTAATTTTCATCATTTTGTCACGGTGTGTATACTTCGTTTGACAACGCCCAGGTGTGGCTGGAGATCTCCTGGGATTACAGCTGATGTCCAAGTGACAGAGATCAGTTCCCCTGCAGGAAAATAGCCGCTTTGGAAGGTGGACTTTATGACATTGTACCCCTCTGAAGCCGCTCCCTGACCCCTCCCTCCTCAAGCTCCACCCTCCAAATTTCCACCTATTTCCCAGTCTGGAACTAACAACCTTACCTGGAGACCATGGCTACTCTGGAGGGTAAACTCTATGCAGGTGTCATTTCATAGAAAAAGA
>NW_015207008.1:0-492 GCF_001447785.1 Gekko japonicus | reverse complement strand
CTGTGCTTAGACGAATGGTGGAGATTTTGCTGCCAAAAAATAAATAAGGGAAATCCAATATAATAGTGAAACACACAGTATATATGTGAACACAAAGACATTAACTGTGCGTGGCATCAATACCAACTTCAAAAAGCAATCAATAATAATAACAAATAATTCATTTATAATTAGCTGCTGTAGATTTTCCAGGTTGTGGGGCCATGGTTTTGGCATTGTAGGACCTGACGTTTTGCCAGTTGTGACTGGCATCCTCAGAGGTATTACACAGAAAGAAGGAGTACTCTCTGTGTCAAGGTGAGAAGAAAAATGGTAGGCAGGTAATTTATGTCTACTCAGGAAGGTGCGGAAGGGCTAATTTCTTTGTGTTCACAAGAAGTAAGCAAGGTCTTTTGGAGAGACCGCTTTGCAGACACGCTCACATGCTGACTATTTGGGCAGGGCTCAAAAACAAACATCTAAGCCCTGCGTACAAGAATGCGACCTCACACC
>NW_015207007.1:0-506 GCF_001447785.1 Gekko japonicus | reverse complement strand
GTTGGTGTAGCCTCACTGCAAGGCTCCAAAGGGCCGGGAGTGCTATGCAAGGAAAACCCACATGGGCGGAAGACTGGAGAGCCAGCGGTGCAGCACCGGGTAGATGCTCTATGCTGCTTGACTGCTGCAGACGAGGTTGTTCTGCCATGCTGAAGCCACAATTGGAGTGGCTCCACCCACTCTCCCCGAGCTGCCTCCTGTTCCCTCCCTTGCACTAGTTGCTTGCGGGCCACATAAAAGCCCTGGATGGGCCTCATCTGGCCCCCGGGCCGTATGTTTGACACCTCTGTCCTAGAGTATCTACTATTTTCTTTTGGGAGTTCGTAGCCTTGACACTCTAGGTGAGAACTGTGTGTGCAAGGAAATGTTTCTGGGTCTAAAAATACTGTGCAATTCAACAGAGTAGCTAAAATTCCACACAATGCACTTATTTTACAGTATTGTTGCATTTCATTTAACGACAACCGTTGCTAAGATTTTTTTTTTAAAGAATACTTAAAGCCTAC
>NW_015207006.1:0-504 GCF_001447785.1 Gekko japonicus | reverse complement strand
GAATGCCTAGGAAGAATGTGGTGGATGTCAGTCTGGAAAGAGATCTCATTGAAAGTGGAGCAGAATTTGTTGCTTATTTAAAAGATTTGTTTCTGCATTTCTCTTTGAAAAACCATATTTGAAGCCAGATTAACTTGGGTCAAGGACATCCAGGAACTTCTAGACTTGCCTTGTTACCTAACCTACTCAATCACTTTCCCCAATAACAAAAAGTCAGAGATGGAACTATAATCTCTTTTTTTGGGCGGGCAACACCAGAGGTCAATTTATAATCATGGCAAAGGGCAGTCTCACCTTCTTGCAGCATGATTTTACCAGCTGTAAGGAATGGGGTCCAAACCACTATCTAACTTTGATCCTGACAAGGTGATGCTTTCAGCCGCCTCAGTGTATGATGTACACCTGAACTGGTGTCCAAGTAGGATCTTAGTTTAATTCCTGCAAGACTGAGCAGATTCCTCACAGGCCCAAACAACATCTGCCATGTAACGCTGCTTCTTTCAG
>NW_015207005.1:0-509 GCF_001447785.1 Gekko japonicus | reverse complement strand
ATAGGTACCGCTTCGGTGGGAAGGTAAAGGCATTCTGTGCTTCTTGGCATTTAGTCGTGCCGGCCACATCACCACGGAGAAGTCTTCGGACAGCGCTGGCTCTTCCTTATCTAGTACAGGATCGCCTTGTAGATATAATCAAATTAAATGCTGTTTGATGCAACAGGTTCTGAAATGTGTGAAGCACAACTGGGACAGAATCATAGAGTTGGAAGGGGCCTCCAGGGTCATCTAGTCCAACCTCCTGCACAATGCAGGAAATTCAAAAATCCCTCCCCCCATAACCCCACTGACCCCTTCTCCATACCCAGAAGGTGACAACAGCAACAAAAAACACGCACCCTCCAAGATCCTTGGCCAAACTGGCCTGGAGAAAATGAGGGTGTAAAACGATGAGCTGTAATTCCGGGGGATCCCCAGGTCTCACCCGGAGGCTGGTATCCCTAAGTATGGTTCTTATCAGTTCAGGACGCTGGAGGTCTGTGGCGGAAGGCAAGCAGTTCTTTTGA
>NW_015207004.1:0-513 GCF_001447785.1 Gekko japonicus | reverse complement strand
TGGGGATGAGTCAACGAATGAATCAGTGATGGGGGTGATGCTAGAAAATGAGCTAGGAGCTCCCCATTTGTTTCTCAGCCGGGCCATGACCTCATGGGGTGGCTTCGCTTACGTGCTTAAAAAACGGCCTCTCGGGGCTAACCCAGACATGACATAATCCTGCTGTGTGTTTAGAGGTGCCCCAAGTGTTCTGTCTGTTTGTGCAAGGCCGTCTCCCTGCGGTCCACCCTCTTCGGCCGAGTCTCTTCCTTATTCTCAAGTCCCTCTTGCTAGTCATAGAAACATAGACTCATAGGATGTTAGAGTTGGAAGGGACCGTGCAGGTCATCTAGTCCAGCCCCCTGCACTCTGCAGGAGCTGAGCCGAAAGAGTTGTAACGGCCCCGAAAGATGGTCGTCCAGCCTCTGCCCGAAAACGTCCAGCGAAGGAGTCCGATTGCACACCCCTGTGTGAGGCACTTGATACCTCTAGCGCACTAAGACTGCAGGGCAGAAGAGCACCAAGGGTAGATCG
>NW_015207003.1:0-484 GCF_001447785.1 Gekko japonicus | reverse complement strand
CTCCACCGCCCAAATCTCCAGGTATTTCCATACCGGGAGCTGGCAACCCTAGGGTGGGGTCTGGGGACCATGGCTGTTTGGAGAGGGGGAGGGACCGATGCGACACCACAGAGTTCACCTTCCAAAGCTGCCATTCCAGGGGAACACGGAAATCGGTTGCGACCCCAGGAGATCTCCAGGCCCCGCCTGGAGGTGGCAACTCCGTGGCTGGCAGAGAGCCACTCACAAAGAAAGCGTCCCTTTTGACTCATCCATGCACACGGCCATGTGCAATGCGCCCCGCCCCTTGTGGCCGCTCGTCCTCTTACTTGGGGGGTGAGAAGACGCGTGGGGCAGACGGGCTCTGGACGGACGAGAGCGCCATCGACGCCGCCCGGGGCTCCTTGCATGAGGCAGACAGCGGTGGCTAGGAAAGTCCTTCCTCCGGCCCGGCTAGGAAAGAAGGAAGAGTTCGGTGTCCAGAGCCAGTTTGGTGTAGTGGTTA
>NW_015207002.1:0-508 GCF_001447785.1 Gekko japonicus | reverse complement strand
TGAACTTTCCATGAATGTTGAAGCTGTTCGTGGAAATTCATTGTGGTTTGTGAAAGGATACATTTCCAGATGGACTATCTCTGCTCAGTCAAGATGTTTACCAAACTTCAAAGTGAACTTCAAAGCAAAGGGAGGGCAGACGTTTCCCTGTGAGTTGAGTGTCACTGGTTTGTTCCTGAGCCATTCCATAGACTGATATAACGGCAGCAATGCAAGAAAAAGAGGACAAATCAGAATCCTTGCAGCACAAACTGAAGGGGGAGGGGACATTTTTTCAAGCCCAGTACAACCAGTTCAGTGTACAGAATGCCCAGCAAAATCCAGTACCACTGTGGCAACACAAGTAAAAAGGACTGATCAGTTTCAAAGCACAGAGTCACAAGAAATCCAAGTGGTGTGTGTGTGTATGTGTCCATTTTGCACGTTCTGTGCAAGAAAATATGAACACCAAGGAATGGCAAATGGGGGGGAAAATCCTTTTGAAACTGACAAGAGTCATTTGCAACTG
>NW_015207001.1:0-508 GCF_001447785.1 Gekko japonicus | reverse complement strand
CAGAGTTTTATCAAACTGCTGTGCTTCTTGCAACATCTTGCAAGAACTTTTTACACATTTGCACTCGTCGAGCCTAATGCACCCTTGAGCTTGCATGTGAACACTCTCTTTTGAATTCTGAGGATGGTTGGTCAGATCCAAAGAACCCTGAGCGAAAGGAAAATTGCCATTATCGCTTCCCCCCCTTTGTGCAAGAGGACATGGTCTATATGTGTAAGGGCACTCTGGAATCAAATCCAACATTGCTATTGCCATTATTATCATTTATTCTACTCAAAGGCTTAGAAAAGAATATGGAATTTCACATTTATTGTTGTAGGTATTGCAAATTGCCTTGAGCAACAGGTTTGTTGGAATGGTGCCTGATAAACTAAGATTTTTAAAGTCCCTAAAAGCACAGAAAACTAATTTAAATGCAAAATATGCAGAATCCTGTCTATTGCACTATCACCATGCTGCTTACCTTTGACTTCAAAGGAAAGGAAGGGTCAGAGCTCTGAGTGCAGCA